>NC_057840.1:27324161-27625248 GCF_910594005.1 Cervus elaphus | reverse complement strand
GACATTTACTATTGTCTGTAAAGCTATTTATTCATGGGCTTCCCCGATAGTTCAGCAGTAAAGAATCCACCTGCAATGCAGGAGATGCAGGAGACGCAGGTTCGATCCCTGGGGTGGGAAAATCCCCTGAAGGAGGAAATGGCAACCCACTCCAGTATTCCTGCCTGAAAAATCCCAGGAACACATGGAAAGCGATGAAAACGTCACATGGCTTTCAACTTCACCTCTACCTCTCCCCACTGAAAAGAGGGGGAAAGAAAGCTTCGTTAAAGACTTCTGCTGTGCCGACTGGATGGTGGCTTTGTAAATTAAAACATCATCGTTTGGAAAATGAGGTATAAAGTGTTCTGATATTCTGTGGTTGGATGACTCAAGAGGGGGTCGGTTTTCTAAAAGTGCACAGTTCTAGATTCTTTTCCAAATCTCCAGTTCGATTTTATCCTTTTCATGTTTTCTTTCCAAAAACTGGCAGCCAAGTACTTTCCAAGAGACAGAACACCAGTCGCGCACATATGTATACAATTCCGTTTTAGAAGACGTTAGGAAAATGAGGCTCAGCTCAGTCTGGCCCACAGGAACATTCGACGTGAGCTCCGTTAACTCCTTCTTCCAAGTTTCCATCCCCAGCCGGCTCCTCCACAGACAGCCTGGCACGTCAGCACAAGTAAACTTTACAGATGTAGAGGAAATTTTGAAAAACACAAAAATAGATGGAATCGGCAACAGCAATCCCGAATTGTCCCGTCACATTGCCCCTTCTCAGCCCTGTGGCGGCTACCCAGCTCTGGTCAGAAGCATTTTTATTCTAGAAGGAAGGTCCAAGGCCAACTCAGCAGGCCTGCCTCAGAACACCTCAGGCAGTCAACGGAGGCCTTCCTCGGAGAGGCTGAGAGACTCTTTAGAAAAAGCTTTTAAGAGAACTGACTAGAATTTACTTCACAATGGGCAAGGTACTGCAAATAGGCCCACCGTTGACAGGAAAGACCCCTGAAGTACAGAGGCAAAAATAAAAAGCTAAACGTTTCCAAAAGGGAACATATGAAAAGAATTTTTAAATAAACGATTGCTTCCTTTTGGAGTTTTCAGAATTTGCTGCCCACATCTCTGAAGGGCTCAGCCTTCTTTTCAGAAATATGTTTCAGTCAAATCTTTCTTACAATTCCTCCCACTCATTATTAAACACCTGTTTTCATCCAGTGCCCTGTTCTTTGACTTTGGTTCCTCCTTCAGTAATTAGACCACAGCTACCTCCAATGAAGTTCATAGAGGTCTTCCTGAAAAGGCAACAGAGTTGAAATTCTGTGACTTTCCCTTAAATAGTAACTGACCTTCTGAAGCCTCTTTCCCTTCCAGTGTAACTACATTTAGCTCAAACCTGACTACTGTGGGAAATGAATTATTTTGCAGCTAATAATATTAATAAAATGTACATAAGATTTTCTGGCAATGAGATTTCACCAAAATTGTACTTGGAAATGGGAATACTTGCTTCTGAACAGGACATGTTAATGAGCAAATCCATCAAGCCACTCAGTACAGAACATCAGTGTTTTTTAACTGGACGCTTTGTAATTTCCACCTCAAGTCAAGACAAGATACACATTGCTGGCAAAGAAATTTTGATCTGAAGCCACCCTCTGAACATTACTAATCTCCAAAGGAGCTTTCTCACAAGAATCTTCTGGAACACTTGCTGAAAAACCAGATTCCAAGACCCCTCTTCAAAAGATTCTGATTTTGCTCTTCTAGAATATGGAGCCCCAAATTGAGTAATTTTAGCAAGCATGTAGGTGACTCTCACAATTGGACAAAGTTCATGAAATACTAACCTTTAATTCTAACACCCTAGTTACAATTCTGGTTCTATTTGGACCAGTATCTCACATCCTTAAAATGCACAAAATACAGGAAAACTACAGTTATAATACAGGAAAACTACAGTTATTCTAAACAGACCTTAAACGTATATCTTTTTTAAAAATGGTAGCAGATTATTATCAAAATAAACTCCAGCTGCTCAGAGGGTAAGGAATCTTTCTGCAATGAAGGAGATTCGGGTTCAATTCCTGGGCTGGGAAGATCCCCTGGAGACGGAATGGCAACCCACTCCAATATTCTTTTTTTTTTTTTTTCCACTCCAATATTCTTGCCTGGCAAATTCAATGGACAGAGGAGTCTGGTGGGCTACATTACATGGGGTTGCAGAGTCAGACATGATTCAGCAAATAACACTTTCACTATTCAAACATATTTTCATAAGTCTGTTCAGCTATAAAACTTATAAACTTTCATAAAACGTTTTTTAGATTCTGATAACAAAAGCAGGTCAAAGTTGAGTTCTTGTGGGACAGTCATCCAAGAGTCTTTAAAAATCTGCTAAACTTCTAAAAAAAACAAACTATAGTCTTCTACAAAAAGAGAAAAAGTTAATCATGATGGATTACAAGTGGCAATGGGTGTTTGCACATATACAGTAAGTTTGCTTTTGCTAGCTTTATGACCCACCCAAGCAATCAACTAAGTAAGAAGGCAGAAAAACAGGTACTAATACAAGGTGGGGGTGGGGTGGGGAAGAGGACTTCCTTGGTGGTACAGGTACAGTGGATAGGAATCCACCTGCCAATGCAGGGGACACAGGTTTGGTTCCTGGTCCAGGAAGATTCCACAAGCTGCAGAGCAACTAAAGCCACAACTATGGCGCCTGGGTGCTGCAGCTCCTGAAGCCCGTGCATCTGGAGCCTGTGCTCTGCAACAAGAGAAGCTACCACAATGAGAAGCCCACACACCACAACAAAGAGCAGACCCTGCTCACTGCAACTAGAGAAAGCCGAGGTGCTGAGTGCAGCAAGGAAGACCCAGTGCAACCAAGTAACAATTAAAAAAGGGAGAGGGGACTTCCCTGGTGGTCCAGTGGTTGGGAGTCCACCTGCCGATGCAGGGGGCATGGGTTCGATTCCTGGTTGGGGAAAGATGGCACATGCGTGGGATAACTAAGCCTGTGTGCCATAATTACTGAAGCCCACTCGCCCTAGAGCCCATGCTCTGCAACAAGGGAGGCCACTGCAATGAGAAGCCCACACACCACAACCAGAGAGGAGCCCCTGCTCACTGCAACTAGAGAAAGCTAGCACACAGCAACAAAGACGGTGAGGCCAAACATAAAAGAAATAAATTTTTAAAAATAAAAGAAAGAAAGAAAATCCCCAAGAGCTTTTCTCGTGAAGCTATCTGCGTGCTCTGCCAAAATAAGGAAATAGATGCGAAGACAAAGTCAGACATGGCTCTAGCTACCTGGAGATCCAACAGAAGAGGGGAACAGTAGAAATCCCCAGAATGATGTGAAGAGAGAGCCCAGGGCAACAGCCTATTTCCTATTTAGAGGAAATAGGGCCCAAATTGGAACAAAGACCTCAGATAACCTGCTCAAAGAAGAACTTCAAAGAATAACGAAATTGCTGGGCCACACTGAGAAGAGACCTATGTAACTGGGGGAAGGTCTGGGGATGGGAATACAGGATCCTCAGCCAAAGCATGAGTAGGGAAAGCAAAAGCTATGCAGGAAGGAAAAAGGAACTACGGTTTACCTCAAGGCTTAGCTGTCATCAGCTTTTACGTAGTTATAAGTGATACTGATCTAATCTAAAGGACAATAGAAAAATGTTGGGAAGATGAGAACATCATCAAAGGATGGGAAATGCATGACTGGGGTGGGGGCAGGGGTGAGACAGAGTTTGAGAGAGGAATGTGTCAAGCTGAACAGCCAATAATTAACATGGTAAACACAGTATTTATAGAGATTGGAGGCAAATACTAAATCAGTTTAAATGACTCTACATTTCTTGGATGCCACTTAACTTTCCAATCATGGCCTATAACTCTACTAATATACAGGATGGTCAAATAGAGCTATGTTTATTCAGCAGCTTTTTGTGTCCAGACCCATCTAAGAATAAGAAGGGTCTTCCTTGGTGGCTCAGACGTTGAAGAATCTGCCTGCAACGTAAGAGACCAGCGTTTGATCCCTGGTCGGGAAGATCCCCTGAGAAGGGCATGACAACCCACTTCAGTATTCTTGCCTGGAGAATCCAATGGACAGAGGAGCCTGGCGGGCTATAGTCCATGGGGCTGCAAAGAGTCGGACATGACTGAGTGACTAACATGCTCATGTTCACAGGAAGAAGACATGCTGGTAAACAACACAGGTAAGTCCTTCGTTCTTGGAGCTTAGGTTCTAGTGAAGGGAGGCAAAGAAAAAACACACACACAAACAAGATAATCTGAGTGATAAGTGCAATGACAGAGCAGAGAAATGTGACTGAAAGGTGGGCAGGAGAGGTCCCTGTGAAGAGGGTGATACAGGAGCTGAAACAAGAAGCCAGCTTTGGAAAGAGCCAGAGGCAGAGTGTCTCAGATCTCCTGGACGTATAGGAAGCAACTGCCAAAGTCATGGGTAAGAGTGAGCCATGCTTGTGAGATGACGGGAAATGGAACTGAAATTGTTGGGGTTGATGGTGAGGGGCAAAGTGGTGGAGAAGAAGTCAAGAGTTGGTGGTCATTAAATTGTGTCTGACTCTTGAGACCCCATGGACTGTAGCCCACCAGGCTCCTCTGTCCATGGGATTTCCCAGGCAAGAACACTGGAGTGTCATTTCCTTCTCCACGGGATCTTCCCGACCCAGGGATCAAACTTGGGTCTCCTGCATTGCAAGAGGTCTCCTGCACTGCAGGCAGATTCTTTACCAACTGAGCCACCAGGAAAGTCAGAGAGATGGGAGGAAATCAGGGATCACATGGAATCATGTATGGCTTTGAGGATGCCAGGGTGAAATCCAGATTTCATTCTAAATGCAACAGCAAGTCATAGGAAAGTCTTGTGTATAGAAGTGACATGATTTATGCTTTTAAAAAATTACTTTAGCTGTTGTGTGGGAAATGAATTGCAGAAGGTTCAGAACATAAGCAGGATACAAGTGCAAACCTTCTGTGGTTAGGCATGCAATGGATGGACTGTAGAGAGAGATGGTGGCTTGGACGGTGTCAGTAGACAGAGCAACAGAGAGAAGTGAGTAGACTTTGAGATTTACTCTCAGAGAAGAATGGGCAGGACATTCTCATGGATGAATGCAAAGAGGAAAGGGAAAAACCTAAGGATGAATCCTAGATTTCTGGCTACCATGAGTGAGTGGTTAAGAGGTTATTTTGCTGAAATGTAGAAAGTCAAGGGAAGAACCAGCTGGGAGGGCAAAATCAAGTTTTCCACTTAGACTTAATACTTGTGAGATGCACATTAAGGATTCAAGCAAATCTGAGAAATAAGCAGTTGTCTATCTGAGCCTGGAGCATGAAGAAAGGGCAGAGTTGCTGATATAAACTTGGGCATCACCCAGGCACCTCCCCCGCCAGGTCATGTGTTCATTCCAACTTGTTAGATTTTCGAACTCTACCTCTTGCTTCCTGTCTTCAGTCTACCCCCATGAAATCAGTACTGCAAGCAGCAGGCAGATTCATCCCTTTAAAGAAAAGCTCTCATCATCTCTCTCACTTAATAAAAAGCCTTCCATGATTCTCACCCCTCCACATCTTGCATTCTTGTCTTCCCGCCCTCTCCAGCTCAGTTTGAATTCTTGTTCCTCTTCTGTATTTTTTAGCCTCCCAGATCTGTCTCCACAGTTTTCTGGGGTCCCTTTCCCTTTCAGCCCCATTTTTGCACATCTTCACTAAATGTCTCCTTGGTTCGGACCCTATAGGCAAGGTCTGTGCCTGATTTATCTTTGAATCTTTCCCCCAAAGTTTAGCCCAGTAACTTACACATAATTACTCCAGTTCCAGGAACTGCTTGTTAGATGAAGGTGCCACTCTTTCTCCTCACTATCCCCTCACAAAATGAGTTGGTTTGTAGGAATATATCAAAACTGTCCTACTATTAAGGCTTCCAGCGTTATATCTGACAGAAGACTTACACAAATAAACACATCCAGTCCCCTGAAATGGAGATAAATGAAGGAGTTAATTTACAAACATAAATGATAATGGTCAGATCCAACTCTGAAGTCATATTATCTGCCCATTCCCTTCTGGGAAACAAAAGCTATTTCAGTTTTGGTTCCCCTGCTTCAGATGGGGGTGGGGTGGGGCAACCAAGAAGTGTTTCTTTTCTTAAGACTATTTCCATCTCAACATCACTTTTCTATAAGTTGAGTCTTCACTAAGTATGACTCTTTATTTCCAACAATAGAAACTCACAGTCAGTTACATTAAAGTCCCTAGGACAAGAAAATATGTTGGAACCTTTCCTCTATGTAAATTAAACAGGCTTAATTAAAGGATCAACAATTCAAGTTTCTTATCTCCTTCCCTCCTGCATTAAGTAAGCAAAGGATGAAGTCTGACTCGCCCATCAGTTGTTATCTTTTCAGACAGCTGAAGATAAAACAAATTTATGTTAAAAAACATCACTGTTGACAGTGACTGCAGCCATGAAATTAAAAGATGCTTGATCCTTGGAATAAAGGTTATGACAAACCTAGACAGCATACTAAAAAGCAGAGACATCATTTTGCCGACAAAGGTGCACAGAGTCAAAGCTATGGTTTTTTCAAGTAGTCATGTACGGATGTGAGGGTTGGATCATAAAGAAAGCTGAGCGCCAAAGAACTGATGCCATAGAATTGTGGTGCTGGAGAAGACTCTTGAGAGTCCCCCGGACAGCAAAGGGATCAAACCAGTCAATCCTACAGGAACTGAACCCTGAATATTCATTGGAAGGACTGATTCTGAGGCTGAAGCTCCAATACTTTCGTCACCTAATGGGAAGTGCCAACTCATTGGAAAAGACCCTGATGCTGGGAAAGATTGAGGGCAGCAGGCGAAGGGGTCAACAGATGATGAGATGGTTGGATGGCATCACCGACTCGATGGACATGTGTCTGCACAAACTCTGGGAAATAGTAGCGAAGGATGGGGAAGCCTGGCATGCAGCATTCTGTGGGGTTGCAAAGAGTCAGGCACAACTGAGCAACCCAACAACAACAAAAAAAACCAGTTAGGATATTACTCACTGGCCAGACCTGATAAGCAACAGACCAAAGAGAAGTAATAAGGTTCAAATTTGTGTTCATTTTCTTTTTCTCCAACAGATTAACATTTTGCATTATGAACAAATAGACTAAGAAAAAAAATCAAACCTAAAAAAGTAGGTTTACCCGCTATGTTGCTGCTGCTAAGTCGCTTCAGTCATGTCCGACTCTGCAACCCCATAGATGGCAGCCCACCAGGCTCCCCCATCCCTGGGATTCTCCAGGCAAGAACACTGGAGTGGGTTGCCACTTCCTTCTCCAGTCATGAAAGTGAAAAGTGAAAGTGAAGTCACTCAGTCATATCCGACTCTGTGACCCCATGGACTACAGCCTACCAGGCTCCTCCGCCCATGGGATTTCCCAGGCAAGAGTACTGGAGTGGGTTGCTATTGCCTTCTCCGTTACTATAGGCTATAGTAGGACCTATATTTTTGTTTTCATCATTGAATTCACAGGAAATAGTAAAAACTGGTTGAAAAACAGTCATTGAACTTAAAGCTGAGTCAGAGTCCATGACAGCTAGAGAAAAACTGATACACCTGCAGGTCAGCTATGGCTTTAATTCCAGAGGAGGTCTAGGTGGATGCTGTGCACAGAAACTCTGGCCTTGATCATGTCCAAAGCAGAGGAAAGCCATGACTATCATACTTTTCATAAATGAATTTCTTCTTTCTCTGCCTATGCAGATTTTCCTCCATGCACATATTTTAAAAATAGAATTATATAACTTCAAATAACTGCTTTTTCACATTCGTACACTATTCATTATGAAAACCGCTTTACAAAAATATTTTTACATCATTTTTTAACTGGCCAGTTTTATTACATGACTATATCTCAGTTGGGATCCCCTGGTGGCTCAGCAGTAAAGAAGCTGTCTGCCATTGCAGGAGCCATGGGTTCGAACCCTGGGTCAGGAAGATCACCTGGAGAAGGAAATGGCAACTCACTCCAGTATTCTTACCTGGAAAATTTCATGGACAGAGGGGCCTGGTGGGCTACAGTCCATGGGGTTGCAAAAAAGTCAGACAAGACTTAGTGACTAGACAACAACAAATCTCAACTAATTAATTATCTTGTCTGACTATTAGGTTATTTCCGATTTGGGGCTTCAAAAAACATTGCTCCAGTGAGCAAATAATTACTTCCTTTACAATATGCTTCTAAAAGTAGAAATACTGGGTCTGAGTGTAATATGCACATTTTAAGATTTTTAATACATAATACCAAGCTGCTCTCCTGATTGTTGTTGTTCAATCAGTCATGTCCTACTCTTTGCGATCTCTTGGACGGCAACACACCCACGTTTCCCTGTCCTTCACCATCTCTCGAAGCTTGCTCAAACTCATGTCCATTGAGTCGGTGATGCCATCCAACCATCTCATCCTCTGTCATCCCCTTCTACTTCTGCCTTCAATCTTTCCCATCATCAGGGTCTTTTCCAATGAGTTGGCTTTTCGCATCAGGTGGCCAACATATTGGAGCTTCAGTTTCAGCAACAGTCCTTCCAATGAATATTGAGCGCTGATTTCCTTTAGGATGGACTGGTTTGATCTCCCTGCAGTCCAAGGGACTCTCAAGAGTCTTCTCCAACACCACAGTTTGACAGCATCAGTTCTTCGGTGCTCAGCCTTCTTTATGGTCCAACTCTCACATCCTGTACCAATTTCAACTACCACAAGACAATGTCTCTCAGAAATCATTCCTTTTAATCTTTACTAAATTCACACGTGATCACTGGCATCCTTTTTTTTTTTAATTGAACTGCTTAAATTTTACTTATTATATCAAATGGTCACTTGCATTTCTTCTTTGGTTGAGTAATGTGGGCAAGTTAACCTTTATGCTTCAGCTGTCCTCATCTGCAAAATGTAGATATTCCAGTATGACCAGTGTCCTTATAACAAGACGGCTATGAAGACAACGTAAGAACACCATGTGTTAATGAAGGCTGCTGCAAGCCAACGAACACAAAAGATTGTCAGCAAACCACCAAGAGCTAGGGGAGAGGGAAGGAAGGATCCCCAACAGGATTTAGAGAGTAGCCCTGCCAAAACCCTAAGGTTGGAGTTCTAGCCTCCAGGATTCTAAGACAATACATTTCTTCTGTTTTAAGCCCCCAAGTTAGTGGTAGGTAAGTACTTCGTTACAGCAGCCCTGGGAAATTAACACACCAAGTAACTTAGAAACACATTCCAGTGTCTGCCCAGATGACTGTTTAGCCCCCGAGCACTTCTCAGATAGTTCTCATTTGCCCCTGTCCCTGTCAGATAACTTGGTGCCCAATCACATGGGCTAAAGACCAAGGACAATATGTTTGCAATTGAGACCGTATGTCTTGGAAATACCTAAGAACGCTCTGACTCACAGCGAATAGTTTATTGAATTTGCCAACACTGTGTTCACTTTCTGGGAAGCTAGTAATTGTATATTTTTGTTCATTTTTGAAAGAGCAGTGATTCACAGTATGAACTATGCTGTTTTCATGTAGCAGCATTTAGCTATGCCTACCTTGAAGGAAAAACTGTGAGGTTTAAACAACTATAGATTATCCATGAGTCTGTCCTTTTGTCTTGATTTCATTGCCATATTTAGTGAGACTGCAGCTTGTCCAAGTTTGGAAAATCAGTATGCTCCTTGGCTAAAAAAGAACTAAACCAGAAGTATAGTTTATTCCATACTTTGCTAAAAAATAAGTCTTCACTAGGAAAATAACTGTTATGTTGAATGAACATATGAAATATGATTTAAGACCTAATTTTCCTTTTATAGTATCAGGAGGAGAGAAGAGTCTAGAAGTTTCACCAATCTCACAGGACACCTTGTTGTAACATACTTTCCCCCACTATCTGTTTACATCCCTGATTTATTCTCCTCCTCTCAAAGAATACCCTCTAAAGCTTGTGACTGGTGCCCGAAATTCTAAAAGCGATCCTTTTTTTTTTTTTAATAATAGACACTGCCTTCTGGCAGATATGGTTTAAAAGCAAAACTAACAGTAGCTTCTTCATAGTGCTTTTACAGTGCCAAGTACTGTGTTAAATGCCTTTACGGGTATCACTGCACTTAAACTTTATGAAACTCTATGAAGAGTAGCGAGGTATATCCTGATGAAGAATTTGAAGCTCAAATTAAGTTATGTTACAAGGTCTAGTAAACGGCACTTCGGGTTTATATCCAGGGCTGTTTGAATCACAACGAATTTCCATGCCCTATGCTCTCGTTTTCCCAGAGTCACCGTGTGAAGGGCAAGGGCATGGGGTGAGAAGGGAAGCAGGAAGGTGTCTCAACGGAGGAGAGAAGAGGAGCATTGAGGACAAAGCGCTGGCATCTTCTAATTCTGCCTAAGGCCTTCCTTGAACCATTTAGATGCGCTCTATTACGATAGTATGAGTGGTATTACTGAGCTTTGAAATGAGGCTAATACAAATTGAGATGTGTTAGAAGTATAAAATGCACACAGGTCTGTAAAGACTTAACATGAAAAAGAATGCAAAATATCTCACTAATATCTTTATTTGGATTACATGGTGAATGATAATAATTAGATATATTGGGTTAGATAAAATGTACTATTAAAAATTTAAGTGCAGATATTAATGGTAGTTACTCTATATGGATGTTGTGAGGCTTAAAAAGTTAATTTAAGTAAAGCACTTGGAATAATTCCTGACTCATAGTGAATTCACAATTATGGCCAATAGATACTTTGAAAAATTTTTGTTCATGTTCTCTACTCAGTTTTCTATTTGAGTGTTTACTTTTTTCTTACTGATTTCTTTTTCTCTCAGATTTTTAAGAGGTCTTACTACATTAAAATATTAATCATTGTTTTCTATATATAATGCACATTTTTTGTCAACTTTATGATTTCCTTTTTCAATTTGCTGATGACTTTTTTGTCAGGCAGTTTAAGGATTTAATATTATTAAATTATTCACTTTAAATGAGAATAAATTACAGAGATTAAATGTCAAATATGAGAAAAACAGCAAAGGAAAACATGTTTCTTAATAACTTCAGTTAAGAAAGAAAAGGATAGGTATGACTCTATAAAATTTTGAAGTTTTAATATTTAAAAAAATCAAACAAACATAAGAGGTAAGAAAAACACAGAAAAATATTCACAATATATGACAGCTATAGACTAATCTTGACATATAAACCTTTGAGAAAAGAAAATATAAAATAAGGAAAGGCTATAAAGAAGCAGTTCAAAGAAAAAGAAATACAAACATCCTACTTCACTTATAATCAAAATGAGATACTACCTTTTTACATATAGATTTACAAGGATTTTTTTGAAGTTAATTATGCACAATATGGTGGTCCTATATGGGTGGCTCAGTCGGTAAAGAATCTACCTGCGATGCAAGCTCTATCCCTGGGTTGTGAAGACGCTCTGGAGAAAGGAATGGCAACCCACTGCAGTATTCTTGTTTGGAAAATCCCATGGACAGAGGAGCCTGGTGAGCTATGGTCCGTGGGGTCACAAAGAGTCAGACACGATTTAGCAACTAAACAACAATTGTGCAAGAATGTTCACTGTGCAGAGCCAACCAGACAAGAGAGTGAGTTGGGGCTGAAGCCCTGCTACAGAACTGCTAGTTAAACCATATGCCTGCAGTTCTGCCTCACCCAGAGGGAGCGACTTCTATTTCTCACAAAGGACCAGGTGCTTCAAGAGAGATCCTGATACGCAGTGCTGGTGAGAGGGCAGAAAAAGGAAATCTCCTCTAGTGAGAAAATATACTGATACAGCTCTTAGGGAGTAATTTGGCAAAGTCTGTCAAAATAAAACATATAAATCTTTTAACCCAGCAATTTCATCACTATGATTTTACTGGTACATGGAGTGCAAGAAGTTTGGATTAGGAAGATCATTTCAACGTTGTTCATAATAACACACACAAAACTACCTAGAAACAATATAAAAACACAAACAAAATATAAAAACACAATAGAGTTCTTTTTAAAGGAAATTATGATATATCCACATATCACAATATAGATTAAAAGCATTAACATGAAATATTTTCCAGTTATATTGCATGAAAAAACAGCCTCTAGAGCAGGAAGCATACTATTCTTGCTGGTATTTTGCTAAAGATACATACATGAAGGGAAACTGTCTGGAGTGAAGAAAAGTTGTTCATGCTTAGTTATAATTTTAAAGGGACGGAGGGGCCTAGAAAGGAGTAAAATTCACTTTTACCCTGTCTGAACTGTCTTGTACAGTTTGACTTCTGAACTTTATGCATGTTATTTTCATTAAGAAAAACAATCAATTTTTGTTTTATGATTTCTTCTAATATGGGCTTTGCAAGGAAATGGATAAACATCCTTGGCAGGACAAAAATAAGTCTCTGATCAAACTACAGAAGCAGAGAGAGATACAGGTTCTACCATGGCCTAGGTGTGAACTTATATAGTTTATTCATTTGTTCTCTCATCTCCTAAAAATGAGAAAAGAGGTTCGGCCTGCCCTTTCAACTCAAGGGATAATGCAAAAACACCCAAGAGCTGATCTGTTTCACAATGAGCATGGGGTGGGGCTGAAGACCGAAAGAAATAGTTACTAGGCTCAGATACCATCCTTCTGACAACAGAGCCAAAGTAGCATGCAATTTTTGAAGTTAAAAAGAATAAAAATAATACAAAACTCTCATTCACATAATCATTGGCTTAAAGTAGTCAGACTGCACTGAGAATATTTGTTGACTTATTCATATGCTCAACAAACTTCTTTTATATCCAATCTATTATGCCCTGTACTTGGCAATGAGAATACGAGGCGTCTCAACTCTTCTAAGGCATGAGGTTAGAGGGTACGGAAGCCACACTATTTGGGGACACACTTGTTTAGCCTGTGCTCAGAAATAATAAATCTAATTCTCAATAAAATAATAGGAAATCAAAACCAGCAACATATAAATGGGATTATATATCATATCCAAGTAGACTTTATATCCCGGGAATACAAAGTTGGTTTAACATCTGAAATTAATGTTATATGCCATATTAATAGAATGAAGGACAAAACCCTTATGATCATCTCAATCAGGGCAAAGAAAAAGCCTCTGACAAAATCTAACATTTGCATGATAAAGATGCTCAAAACTAAGACTGGAAGGGAACTTCTTGATAAAGGGCATCTAAGAAAAACCCACAGCTAACATGACACTTAATGTGGAAAGACTGATTGCTTTCCTCCCTAGATGAGGAACAAGACAAGAATATTCACTCTTGCCTCTTCTCCTCAACATTATACTGTATAAAAAGTGATGGCAATTAGACAAGGAAAAGAAAAGACATTCAGATGGAAAAGATGAAGTAAAAGTATCTCTGTTTGCACATGACCTTGTATATATATATCTTGTGTATAATATGATCTTGTATATAGCAATGCTAAAGGATCCACTAAAGAACTATTAGGACTAAAAAACTGAGTTTAGCAAATTTACAGGAGACAAGATCAATATATAAAAATCAATATATAAACCAATATATAAAAACATATTCTATCACTGGCAAGCAACATTCTGAAAATGAAATAAGAATGCAATTTCATTTTTAAATGAAATTTTAGTAGCTATTTTAATAGCACAAAGTGATAAAAATACTGATAAGCAATAAATTCAACAAAGGAATGATAAGACTTAATACACTGAAAACTAATAAAACATTGTGGGGAAAAAAATCAAAGATCTGAATTAAATGGAAAGACACTGTCCATTTCTATTCCTTGCCTTTATGGGTTGAGACACTTCATTGTTAAGAGAACAATATCACTGAAATTAATCTACAAGTTCAACACAATCTCTATCATACTACACATAAAAACTAACTTAAAATGTATCACGGACCTAAATGTATGAGCTAAAATTACAAAACTTTTCAAAGAAAACATATGTGTGAATCTTGTTGTTGGTTAGGCTATGGTTTCTGAGTAAGGAAACCAAAAATGCAAACAACAACAAAATAGATAAACGGGACAAAATAAAAAATTTCGGTTGCAAATCATAGGATCAGAAAAGTGAAAAGACAACTCTGAGAAGGGGAGAAAATCTGCAAATCATATTATCTGATAAGGGGTTTGTATCCAGTATACAAAGAACTCTTATAACGCAATAATAGGAAGTCAAACTGCTAATTAAAATTAGGCAAAAGATCTGAATAGACATTTCTCCAAAGAGGATATACAAATGGCCAATAAGCACATGAAAAGATGCACAAAGTCATTAGTAATCAGGGAAATGCAAATCATAATCACAATGAAATACATTTCATACTTATTGGATAGCCATAATCAAAATATAATAACAAATGTTGATGAGGACACAGAGAAACTGGAACCTTCATACACAGCTGGAGGCAATGGAAAATGGTACAGCCACTCTGCAAAACAAGTAGCTCCTTAAAACATAACATAAATGTAGAATTAACATATGACCCAGCAATTCCACTCCTAGAAATACTGCTGTTACCCAAGAGAAATGAAAATATATTCAAGAAAAACTTTTACCTGAAGTTCATGGCAGTACCATTCAGAGACAAGAAGTAAAAATATTAATAACCGAAATGACCAACGGATGGATGGATAATACAGTGGAATATCATTAGGCAATACAAAGCAAATGAAGCGCTGATACACGCTACACACGGCAGACCCTTGAAAACATCATGCTAAGTGAAAGAAGCCAGTCACGAAAGGCATGTTGTGTTGTATGATCCCGCTTACATATATTCTTCCTACAGAGACAGAAAGTGGATTCGTGGTTAATTAGGTCTAGGAATGGAGGGTTGAGAAGGATGGGAATAGGGACTGCTGGTTGCAGAACACTGTGAAAATACTGAAAAACGGTATGCTAATTATATGTCAATAAAGCTGTTTTAAAAAATAGAAATAGTGACTCTAATTGCATGTTTTCAGCAATAATTCATTATCACTGGTCTTCTTAGAATCCAGAGAAATAGATGCGATCCTAAACTGAAGGGCTCAAAAGGGCCAGAAATGGAAAATGAGAAGCAAGCTAACCTGTCGCCCACAGAGCTGATTTTTACGAAAGACCATGTCGAGCAACAGCTGTAAACGATTGGACTCTGTGCTACTATTGACTCCTTAGACTCAGATTCTGTTAAGCATTTAACATGGTAATTATCTTCACCACTGTAACCCCTAGCAGCCACTCTAGACTGAAACACCTAGTACATAACTGAGATGACACGAACAAGTATCTTCACACCACTTGTGAAACCAGTGGCAAACAGCTAACAAAGAGTCAACGTGATGCTTGGAAGAGTAGAGGGTTTGGTGTTTTCAGACTCAGAGAAGAACACCAACGTGAACACAAAACTTAGATATGGCAACCACATGTTCTGTTTCTGTTGCTTTTTTCATTTTCATTTGGAATCTGATGGCAAAACTTCAGGGAAATGGAGTGATAATAATACACTTAGAGGACCTAAGCGGGTATCATGAGAAAATCGGCCTGCTTTTAACCATTAAAAAACTTCAATCACAGCAACCACCAGCCCTAAACCAACCAAACAAAACCAAGAAACCCTCTACTCACGATGTCTGGACTGGTCACTTCAATATATACATGCTTTTAATCAACTAAACAGAGAACCTATTATTTAATTATAACACCATTCCATGAGATATTTCTTTGAAATATCTTTTATGGTCAAGCATAATTTTTTAAGTTACTTTTTGTCTTAATAAACTGCCCAATCCCTTGACATGATTAATCAGTGTATTAGGAATTATAGCAATCTGGGTGTTTTTTGCTGTACTGGGTAAGAGTTAGGAGGGCTTCCCAGGGGGCACGGTAGTAAAGAATCCATCTGCCAATGCAGGAGACACAAGAGATATAGGTTCAATCCCTGGGTCGGGAAGATTCCCTGGAGAAGGAAATGGCAACCCACTCCAGTATTCTTGCCCGGAAAAGCCCATGGACAGAGGAGCCTGGTGGGCTACCGTCCATGGGGTCGCAGACTATAACAGAACTGAGCACTCACACAACCCAAGAGGTTGCATTTTAGGATTCTACTCTGCATCTTAACATCATTTATGTAACATTCCTTGATTTTTATTAAAGCAAAATTCACTTTTTTACATATTAACCCTAACAATACTGTGTGGCTAAAAAACTAAATTCAGAGCAGTACTTTATATCTATTGTACCAGGGTACTCATCTAATCCTATGTTTTGCCAGTGCAGAAATTTAAATATATAACTTTTTCTTGAAATAAGTCACTCGGCTTTAAAGTAAGACAAATGAGAGTAAGTCTTAATTGCACAAAATAGTTTATATTAAGATTAAGATCCTAATCAACACTCCCCTCCAAAACCCCCCCAAACACTATCAATATGAAGTCTCTTCTGTTCAGCTGCACTGTACAACCTTGTCATGAACAGTAAGGGAAGGTGTGATTTCTTCTGGACTCTGATTTCTTTCCTTTGCAGAGGGGTTGGTTCTCCTGAGGCAAAATCTTATTATATTTCAGAGAGTGAAGTTCTGCAATCTAAACAAACCCAAGTGGGGTGAAGCTGGAATGGTAGAATCCTATCGAGTTAAGAGACATCCTGGAACTGATTAAAAACAAGAATCAAACAAACAAAAAAACTTCATCTGTGCCCTGTCATTTCCTTTCAGCAAGATCCTGTTGATGTTTACTCAATTTGCAAAGTGCATCAAATATCTCAAGAAATAACTTAAACGCTCCAAGGATTTTTTTTTTTTTTAATTCTTGATGGGAAAAAAAATGTCAAAATAGTACCTTTTAAACTTGTCTCATTGTCCAAGCACAAGTATCCCCATCAAAAGCTTGTTTGTCCCTACACTACTGGAGAAACGCCAGACATACGTACCTTCCTTCCTTTTTTTTTTTTTTAAGAAAATGAAAAAATGATACTTCAAACGGGGCAATAGAGCTCAGAAACATTACACACGTTTCCATAAAACTCGATAACTGAGTTCATGAACAGTTTCCCCTAATTTTATAGCCTGTCTAATAAAAAAGTATCATTTAAAACAATTAAGCTTTTTTTCTGTTACTAAGTATTCAACATTCTGCCTGGATAAGAGGGCAATCAGCACTCTACTCCGAAAAAACAAACCATAAATCAGTTGACAAGCTTGAAAGAATTCAGTTCTAGTCTGCTCAGAAGCCAAGTGTAAATACAGAGAAACCTGTTGGCGCGTTTATCTTGCTCTTTAAGTTTCGCGTTTTAAAAACAAAGCAATACGCATATGGCGTTCCTCGTAAATTTCAGGCTCAGAAGTGATTCAGACCGACCCGAAAGCGAGGCATCTCCGACAGAAAATGGAGCCTGTGCCTTTAAGGTAAAATCGGCTGGATCCCAAAAGGCATTCCACTTTTCCACGACAAAGAGTTTGGGGGAGCGCTACCTCTCGGGTTTCTCGGAGGGACTCGGCCGGTGCGGCCAGAGCCCGGCTCGCCGCGGAGCCCTCGGCCGCCCCCGCTGCCCCGAGCGGGTCCCGCGCCCGCGCGGCGGGAGCGCATCGCGCGCGCCCCGGACTCACCGCTGCTGGGCTGCGGGGACAGCGTGGAGACCGAGGTCTGGCCCATGTCTCGGGTCGCAGGGCCAGCTCTGGCGATCACGCGGCTCTTTCGGTCCTTGGATCATGGGTCCGCTCGCAGACAGAGTTCCAAGCGTTCATTTCCCAGTCGGTGCGGAGCGGCCCGCCGAGTCCCCTCACCTTCTCCCCCTTCGCGGGTCTCCCAGTCCGGCCGGCCGCAGCCGGCGCGGCGGATCCTGCCCAGCGGATGCCTGTCATTCCTCTATGCAGATTAGCTGGGGTCAAGGGTCACGGGGGAGGAGAGAGGGGGAGTGGGCGACGGGGGCGGCGGAATGAGGGGGGCGAGGAAGTGGGGAGGGGAGAGGCTCGGGCTGGTCCGGCCGCGCCTGCGGGGGCTGTGAGCCCCGCAACCCCCCCCGCAACGCCCCAAGAGCAGAGAGTTCGGGCGACTCCCCATTAAACTTAAAAGGTTCACTGGCAAATGATCCTTTAGGGCTGGAAGAAAAGGAATTAAAGTACTTAGTCACGGTACTTAATTTAAGAAAATTTGTTTCTAGAAAGTTAGTTCCTTCCTCTCATTGTTTGCTGTTACGTGTGCATTTTTTCCCTCGTTTTAAAAATCTTCCTTTTAAAAAATAGAATTTTGCAGTATTAGTGGCCTCAATCAGGTTGAACAGTAAATCTGAATGATGGGTCTATGTGTCAGATCAACAAAGGATACACTTTGCTCTCTACCATCTAAACTCTGCGATGCTCACCTTTCCTATATTCAAAAGAATCACTGTGAGACTATGAAACTGTGTGTTTAAAAGGTGAAGACCACAGTAATTTATTTTAGAAGCTAAAGTTCCATAAAAGTTAAACTCAATCCTACTGTAATTAAATCTGAACCTCTAACTTCTTAAAAAAATGAATACAAGGAAATACTCTTGGTATTTGATAAGAACTCCATGCCATGTCTATCTCCATCTATAGATCGCTAGGTAGAGATAGATACGGCATTAGGGTGGTGGTTACAGAAATGTGATTCACTTTATGGAAATTCATTGAACCATATATTATGATTTGTACATTTTTATGAACCTATGTATTTCATTAAAAAGTTTTTGAAGTGTATTTGTTTTTGAAGGAGCTGGGCTGCCAGGCTTATGGGATTTTAGCTCCTCTACTACAGATAAAATCTTGGACCCCCACCCCCACCCCCCCCCCCCCGCAGTGAGAGTGCCAAGCCCTAACTACTGGACCAGGAGGGGATTCCAAAAAAAGTGTATATTTTAATTTTTAACTGATGTTTATTGAAGTATAGTTGATTTACAATGTGTGAGTTTCTGCTGTACGGCAAAGTCAATCAGTTATACATACACACATACTCTTTTCCCACGTAGGTCGTTATAGAGTATTGAGTACAGGTCCCTGTGCTATGCAGTAGGTCCCCATTGGTTATCTCGTTTATATACAGTAGTGTGTATGTGTCAATCCCTATCTCCCAATTTATCCCTCCCCTTCCATTAAAAGTGTATTTTATTAAAAACTATATTTAGGTCACTTGCCACAGCTTTCACATTTTAGGTTATCCCAGGCTGTCAACTCTGAACTATTAAAAATCTATATAGTATATAATTATTAGAGAAATGCAAATCAAAACTACAGTAAGATTAATATCACCTCACACAGGTCAGATAGGCCATCATTAAAAAATTTACAAACAACAAGTGCTGGAGAGGGCATGGCGAAAAGAGAACTGTCCTACACTGTTGATGGCGGAATGTAAATTGGTATAGTCACTATGGAGAACAGGATGGAGGTTCCTTAAAAAACTAAAAATAGAGCTACCATATGATCCTGCAATCCACTCCTGGGCATATATCCAGAGAAAACCATAATTTGAAATGATCCATGCACCCTAATATTCACTGCAGCACTATTTACAGTAGCCAAGACATGGAAGTAATCTCAATGTCCATTAAGAGAGACATGCATAAAGAAGATGTGGCAGATATATATAATAGAATATTGTTCAGCCATAATAAACAGCAAAATAATGCCATTTGCAGCAACATGGAGGAGTTAGAGATTGTCATACTGAGTGAAGTAAGTCAGAGAAAGACAAATATGATATCGATTATATGTGGAATCAAAAAAAATTACTGCTGGGAGGAGGGGAGAGGGAGTGGGAAAGAGAAAGATAAATTGGGATATTGGGACTGACATATATACACTACCATATATAAAATAGATAACTAAGAAGAAACTACTGTATAGCACAGGGAACTCTTCTTAATATTCTGTAATGACCTATATGGGAAAAGAATCTTAAAAAGAATGGATATATGGATGTGTATAACTGATTCACTTTGCTGTTCAACAGAAACTAACACAACTTTGTAAATCAACTATATGCCAATAAAATTTTTTTCAAAATAAATCTGTACAGTATATTTTATAAAATAATAAATTATTAATGCTTTACACATGCAATTTTTTCCCTAAAGTTTGTATTATTAAGATCACATAGAGCCTAGTTTTGTTTTTTGAAAGATGTTTGCTTGTCTGTTTCATTATTTAAAATAAATTGCCCTATTTTTTTCATACCCAAATACCCCACCCTCTATTGTGAGGAAAACTCTTTCCCTAGAATAGTATGATCAATTATCTACTTCCTTTTTCCTAATTCACTCTTAAGAAACCCTGATATTTCTACTGAATGGCTACAAAGACATTTTCAAGTTATTTAAAATGTTGGCATTTATGTATTCACATGTACACAGGAAACAATTACACAGAGTCTTCAGGTCACTGGGGTCTAATGTGGTTCACATGTGAACCTGCCAGAGACTCAGATGAGACCAGGCTTGGAGCACTGGGCTTGGAAAAACACCCTCCTAAGAACCTCAGAGAAGTAGGGTGACGAGGAAAGGGTCACTTCAGGGGTTTGGCTTAACCCCACTGCTCCGATCTCCACTTTGAGCTCCTTTCCCATCTTCACAGAGGGGGACCCATTTTCAGACTGTATCCCCACTGGATACAAACACCGTCTCTAACATCTCGATGCAGCAAACACATCCAAGAATCACTGGACCAGGTCCTTATAAACATATTTATATCAGAGGGAAAAAAAAGGCACTTTGGGAGCACTATGGTTCACTCTGCTACACATTCATCATTCTAGACAAAGTAAGAAATGGTTAGTTTCTCAAGTGAGTTAACTAGGTAAAGTTAGCACAATGACAAAATTGTTCCCTAGTCCTTCCGGGGCTTCCTTGGTGGCGCGGAAGGTAAAGAATCTGCCTGTAATGCTGGAGACTCGGGTCCGATCCCCGGGTTGGAAAGATCCCCTGGAGAAGGGAATGCAACCCACTCCAGTATTCTTGCCTGGAGAATCCCACGGACAGAGGAGCCTGGTGGGTTTCAGTCCGTGGGGTCACAAAGAGTCGGACAGAACTGAACGATTAACACAAACACAGCCCTTACAGAGAGGCACCGAACGAGGCACATCTCTGGGTAAGGCCCGGTGCCAGGCCGGCCGGACCCTGGTGGAGCTCAAAGCCTGATGCCCCCAGGAAGCCTGACATCTTTCCTGAGCAAAAACACCTAGCCTAGAGGTGCTGCCTCCTCCCCAAGCCCAAGGGCAGGTGAGGGGGGCTGCAGTGGTAGCCGGCTGGGAGCAGAGCCAGGAGAGGAGCCGTGGGAATGCTTAAGAAGGGTCACCAAAGCCTCAGAGACCTCGGTCCATCCGAACTGCCTCTGCAGAGCTGGCGGATCAGTGCCATAAAGAAACCCTGAATTTTTTTTTTTTTTTCAATGAATTTGAGGATTAACCAAACTGTGAGTCCTAATTAGGACAACGAAATTAATCCCAACTAAATTTCCTTATAAAGTGGAAAACTGTTGTGCTTTGGGAATACATTCTACCACGAAGGTTCGGCAGTGAGAGAAAACAATTATAAAGGCTCTTCTGTTTCTTCCCTGAAATCGCCTTAAAACAACAACCATAAAAAGGCAGACTGTGTGTTCTCTCAATCGAGGTTGAGAAGAGGAAGCTTCTTACTCCTTTTTCTATCGATAGAGCCTAACTGTTAGGGGAGGTCACTGATCAGAGGCAATATACAGGAAATTTTGCATATTAGAATATGTTGATGTTGTTTGGTCACTAAGTTGTGTCTGATTCTTTGTGACACCATAGACTGCAGCGCGCCGGGCTCCCCTGTCCTTCACTATCTCAGATTCATGTCCATCGAGTCAGTGATGCTATCTAACCATTTCATCATCTGCCACCCCTGTCTCCTTTGCCTTCAATCTTTCCCAGCATCAGGGTCTTTTCCAATGAGTTGGCTCTGTCTGTTTGGTACATTTACATTATATGTAAATATAACGATTTTCTTTGAAATTGACAAAAGCCAAACTGAGGTACAATGTTTTTTGCTATCATTACTCCTCCTTGAGAAACAATAATGTGTTTCCTTTTAGTTCTTCTGCAAATTTGTATTTCAAACATCAAAGGGGTACACTATAGCTCTGGTCTTTCAGGATTTGCTAAATCCATCTATATTTACTTTATTCAAAACCTTTCATGATTTGCTAGTTAATATAATCTTAGCCTCATCTGGGATTCTTATAATCCCTCGATCGGGTTACACACTTTCCTCTGAAATTTTTCCAGTTCCATTACATTATCCTTGAAGCATGTCAACCAAAACTGCAGGAAGTGTGCATTAAGATTTCTTTATAAGGGTGGGACAGTTTATTTTGTTTCCAGTGCTTCCGATGAGGCAGGGTGTTTTAACATCCTTTTTATCACAGCTAACAGATTATATTAGTGAACATAGAAGAAGTCTACAGAAATCCCTAAATTTCATTTATAGGTCAAAATATAAAGGTTAGAATCTATCATCTAACAAGAGTATGTTAAGATAATCTTCCCCCAATTGCCTTTTTCTTCTTTTATTACAGCTCATCTGCTATTATTGAGCCAACTCGCAATTTTACTAAGAGCTCTAGGTGTTATTTCCTTGAATTTATAGTTTAACTCTGCAAATGTTTAATGTCATCTGAAAAAAAAAAAATGGACATTTCTCTGTGTGTTACCTCTTTCCAGAGAATTTATAAAAGTGCTAAAGAAAATTAGTGCCGACATCTACCTCAGAGGAAACTATCTGTTCATAAATCTTCAGCTTTTATCCCATTGGTCCTGCTCTTCAATCTATATTTCTAAACCAGTCTCTTATCCAGTGACATCCTGGTAAATGCTCAAGAATTGGTTTACTGTTTTTCTATGACATAAATACTCCTATGATGACCACGGAGAAGGCAATGGCACCCCACTCCAGTACTCTTGCCTGGAAAATCCCATGGACGGAGGAGCCTGGTGGGCTGCGGTCCATGGGGTCGCTAAGAGTTGGACACGTCAGAGCAACTTCACTTTCACTTTCATGCATTGGAGAAGGAAATGGCAACCCACTCCAGTGTTCTTGCCTGGAGAATCCCAGGGATGGGGGAGCCTACTGGGCTGCCATCTATAGGGTCACACAGAGTCAGACACGACTGAAGTGACTTAGTAGCAGCAGCAGCAGGATGACCAATTCAATGAGTGGTCAGCTGGCTTGCAAGAGTATATCACCTTGTTTGCCAGATTTCTGGAAATATAACAACTGGCCTATATGAGCTGTCTTCAGCATAGCACCATTTCATCTTTTATAGTATGCGGTCATCAAATTATATCATGACTGACTGTGTGGAACAGTGTATGTTAAACCTTCCTAAAAATATAGATTGACAGCATCTACTGATTTTTTCTACAATACAGTCTAAATATTTTTTAACCCCTGAAGGATCTTCTGTGATTTCTTTTTCTTTACTTTCGGAAAGAAATTAAATTGGGTGGATTACAGAGAATTTTCTCCCTGAAACTTGTTTGCCTTTTGACAGAGGTTGCTCTTCTTGAGGTTTTCAAGCATTCTCCCCTATAGCACAGATTTCAAGGACTTTTCCAATGTATGGGTTATTAAGTTCATCCATCTGGGGTACCCGAGTGACACTTGCACTTTTCCTCGGTGGAAGTCACTCATTACATTAGATAAAAGTTAAAAGCGGACATAAACTTTAGCAATCTGTTTGTGGAAAAGTCCTTTCCTATTAGGTCAAAGTCCAAATTGTAAACATACAATTTGGTGGCCAGAGAGACAGTTTACAATAAGTACAGTCATTATTACCAAATACTGTAACTTAGGTCACTGACAGGCTTTTCTAGTGGCCAAATCCAGCTTGGAGTAGGAGAAAGAGTGAGATCTACCCTCAAAGCACACATGCCATGAGAGCTCATCCTAGATGTCTTCTCTCCCAGATGATGTCTGCTAGGACCCCACTGTGAGATACCAGCAGATGGGCAGGGGGGCAGGGCTGGGGAAAGGGTTAGGCAGAGCTCAGAAGATGAGATAGTTGATCAGAGCAGTGGTGGTTGAGGAAGCATAGTGGTTGGTGGTGGCCATGTACAAGTAGGTGAAGCTCTCTTAACTGGTTACACTTATTCCTGAACTTGGAAAAGGAAATGGCAACCCACTCCAGTGTTCTTGCCTGGAGAATCCCATGGACAGAGGAGCCTGGCGGGCCACGGTCCACAGGGGTCGCAAAGAGTCGGACACGACTGAGCACAACACAGCATTCCTGAACTTGGCCATGAAGATCTAGTGAATGACCGACCTTTGCCTGAGTAATGGGAATTATAGACACAGAAAACCTTCTTCTAGTGGGAAGGAAATGAAATTTAGTAATTAAAACTTAGTAAGGTGGTTCAGTGGTAAAGAATCTGCCTGCCAATGCCAGAGATGTCAGAGACACGGGTTGGATCCCTGGGTTGGGAAGATCCCCTGGAGGAGGAAATGGCAACCCACTCCAGTATTTTTGCCTGGAGAATCCCATGGACAGAGGAGCCTGGAGGGCTATAGTCCATGAGGTCACAATGAGTTGAACATGAATAAGCATGTAATGTAGTTTGTTTTCTAGATACAATGGTCAGAAGAAACAACAGCTATTCACAGATCATCTGAAAGTATCAGTAGTGCCATTTATTTTCTTCCTACCTACCATGATGAGATTTATCAAAGAACAGAAAACTGTCCTTTCTCCCTTTCTCTGATGGAGGTGCTAAAGGGCAATTTTTAAAGTTAGAAGTCTATTTTTAACACAAGAGGTTCTAGTAATCCTGTAAAAAAAAAAACAAAACAACAACAGTATATAACTCAGAAACTAAACACTGGTGTGCAAAAGTTTTTAAGCATTAAGGTAGGTTTTTTTCTAGAATATCTTCAAGTTTTAAAAAACTTTGTATTACTCCAAAACTTGGCTACATTTTGTGAAAGTCAGATTACTTAGAAACACATAACTACTAAGAAGCAAATAGAATGTTATAATTTCAGTTGAAATTCTGTATATGCAACCTGTGTTTACTTTTTAAAAAATGTTACTTTATAGCAACTGTCACCAAATGCTTCCTATGACTTTTGTTTGGACAATTCTGAGAGATTTTAGTTTTAACAGGGTAATAATACACACAGACAAAGAACTCCGGCTAAGAAAAGAATGACAACTTTAGACATTCTAGTTATATTCAGCATCAATAGGAGAGAAAACCACATTCCAGAAGTATTAGACAGAACAGGAAACAAACCTGTAAGACAGGCTTTTCTTTCCTATTGTTCTCATATTTTTATATGATTTATTTCCTGAGTTTTTCTTCTACTGCTTGTTCATGCTAAAAGGATTAACAAAATACCTACCCTGTTTTGCCCTGAGTGAGTCTCTGCAGAGGGCGTGGTGTGTCACATGTGTGCTTACTTAGTGACTGAGCTGGATGGTTGGAAGATTTACTCTGGAAAATAAATACCTCGAGGGGTGGTGCTGGAATTTCCTTTTCCAGAAACTTTCCCTCACCCCCGGAGAAAGAGTGTAGTTTGCCGCACTTCGTTTTACGAGAAAAACAAAATACTTATCCACAGCATTTAAAACTCTGACAACTGCTATAAAATTAACAATCTCTAAGCCACTAACCAAAATCTATAGAAAACATTCCCTCAAGACATCTTTAATAATTACTGCCCAATTTAAAGAAAGTAATTGCTTAAAATACGTTCCAAATCATTGTTTTATTAACTATCATGTCCATCCTTAGAACCTAACAAAGTGTGTGGCACATAGAGGGCACTCAATACATGCATGATAAATCAAAGAATAAGCAGTTATGTGATTTCTTTGATTATAGCAGCTTGAAGCATGGATGAAAAAAAATACAGCTAGGAATAAGTGTATGATTTTAGTAATATTATATGGACTGCATAGCAAGACAATATCAATTTCTGTCACTGGTAAATTTCCTTTTATATGCCTTTCTACTCATAATCACCTAGTCCTTTAGCTAGAATTATCTGAGGATCTCCCATGGGTCTCACACCTCTAGGGCATAGGATACGAGGATAAGTGAGGGACAGACCATACCCTGGAGTTCAAGGTAGACCATGCCTGTTCAAGACCAGACCGTACCCTGGAGTTCATATATATATATACATATATATATATATATATATGGTTGAGGGTGGGTGTTGGGTCTTACAAGTAAATGACTATAACAGTGAGAACTGTGATAGAGGTGTGTTCCACCAAGAGTAAAGAATGAACATTGCATGGCTACAGGGAAGGCTCTGAACTTTATGAACTAAATCCACATCTTCCCAATACAGAGTCAGCAACTCATTCTGAAAATAAGCTAAAGATGTCAAGTGCTTCCTAATTAAATTCTGATCGTATGCAGTTAGTATTAATTGTATTTATTTATTTTTATTGCTTATAGCTTTTGAGGAATAATCTACACACTCTAAATTCTACCCATTTTAAGTAAACAATGAGTTTTAGTTAATAAATAGTGCAATCACTACCATAGTCAGATTTTAGAAAATTTTGAGAACCCTAAAG
This sequence comes from Cervus elaphus, assembly GCF_910594005.1. Taxonomy (NCBI): domain Eukaryota; kingdom Metazoa; phylum Chordata; class Mammalia; order Artiodactyla; family Cervidae; genus Cervus; species Cervus elaphus. The sequence goes on along the minus strand of NC_057840.1, from coordinate 27,598,660 downwards.
AGTTCCATCACCTCTTGGAGTTAATCCCAGTCCCACCCCCTGCCATCAGGCAACTACTGACCGGCTTTCCATCTTCATAGTTTAGACGCTTGAAAATTTCATATAAATGGAATAACAGCATATGACATTTTCTATATCTGGTTTTTTTCACGTAATGTTTTGATATTCTTCCATGTTGTAGTCTGTATCAGTATTTTGTTCTGAGTCAAGCTCTATCATATGGCTATATCAAAGTTTTGGTTATCTATTTACCAGTTAATGAGCATTTGGGTTGTAACTATATTTCACTGTATTCCTATTCTGTAAAAATACAGAAGTATATATATATATTTATATATATATATACATATATCAGTTGGGCTTCCCAGTTGGTGCTAGCGGTAAAGAACCATCTGCCCATGCAGGAGACACAAGAGATGTGGGTTCGATCCCTGGGTCAGGAAGATCCCCTGGAGGAGAGCATGGCAACCCACTCCAGTATTCTTGCCTGGAGAATTCCATGGACAGAGGATCCTCACGGGCTACAGTCCATAGGGTAACAAAGAGTTGGACATGACTGAAGCAACTTACCATGCATGCACATATGTATCAGTGATTTAACAAATATTTATTATGCATCTTCTTTGTACCAGGTTCTGTTCCAGGTATTTGAGATAAAGAATTAAAACAAAAAGTTTAAATGTCTGCACTCAGAGAACTTACATGTTTATGAAAGGACAGAAAATAAGCAATGAACATAATCCATAAAATTTATAGCAATTTAGAAAATGAAAAGTGCTATGAAATAAACAGGGAAGGATAAGAGAGATGGATTAGTATGTCATAGTTAAAGTAGTCCTCACTGGAAAGGCAATCATTGAACACAGACTCAAAAGACATGATGGAGTTAGCCACATGGTTATCTGGAAAAAGCACATCCTAAGCAAAAAGACCACTTAATATAAAGATGAAAGCATGCTGTATGTTCGAGAAACACTAAGGGGCCAGTGTGATTGGAGGACAGTAAGTTAAGGGGAGATGGGAAGGGAATTATAAGCCATGTAAGACCTTGTAACTGACTATAAACACTTTGGTTTTTACTATAAGTGAGATGGGGAAGCAATGACAGTTTAAAACAAAGGAATGGCATGATGTATCTTATATTTTAAAATCACTATTGCTTCTGAGCAGAGGATAGAAGAGATGAGGTGGGAAGCGGAGAGACTACATGAATACGCAAGGCAAGATATAACAGGGGCTTAGACCAGGTTGGCAGCAGTGGGAAAAGTGAAATGTACTTGGATTCTGGATACATTTTTAAGGTTCAGCCAAATTTCCTCATAGATTGAATGTGGAGTACGGGAGAAAAGAGATGAAGCAAGGATGACTTCAAAATTTTGTCTGAGCACTTGGAAGGACTGAGTTGTCCTTAATTAAGTCTGAGACAACAGTGAGTGAAGTGGGTTTGGCATAAAAAATTAGAAGCTCAAATTTGAAATGTTCAATTAGACATCCAAGTACAGAATGAAAATAATCCTAGATGTCACCAAGGGAAAAAAATTAACCTATACTTAGATATACCATAGGACATTGAGTATTAAGAACAAAGAGAAAGCAGTGGGTAGAGAAGTCAGTTGCCACTATAAGGAATCACAATAAAACCAAGATCACAGTAGAGTTATATATTCTTGGTGTTATAGGGACATAACTTAGAATTCCATACCCAGAGAGATAATTATTCATCAAATCAAAAACTCACTCATTCAAAGTGGCTAATCACTAAAGGAAAGTCTATAGAAAATTCCTAGGCAAGAAAGAAAAAGAGTTCACATTAAGGGTGAGATACAGGGCTTCCCTTGTAGCTCAGCTGGTAAAGAATCCACCTGCAACGCAGGAGACCCTGGTTTGATCCCTGGGTCAGGAAGATCTGCTGGAGAAGGGATAGGATACCCACTCCAGTATTCTTGGGCAACCCTGGTGGCTCAGCTGGTAAAGAATCCACCTGCAATCCGGGAGACCTGGGTTTGATCCCAGTGTTGGGAAGATATCCTGGAGAACGAAATGGCAACCCACTCCAGTATTCTGGTCTGGAGAGAGCCTTTGACTGTGTGGATCACAATAAACTGTGGAAAATTCTGAAAGAGATGGGAATACCAGACCACCTGACCTGCCTCTTGAGAAACCTGTATGCAGGTCAGGAAGCAACAGTTAGAACTGGACATGGAACAACAGACTGGTTCCAAATGGGAAAAGGAGTACGTCAAGGTTGTATATTGTCACCCTACTTATTTAACTTATATGCAGAGTACATCATGAGAAACACTGGGCTGGAAGAAGCACAAGCTGGAATCAAGATTGCCGGGAGAAATATCAATAACCTCAGATATGCAGATGACACCACCCTTATGGCAAAAATGAGGAAGAACTAAAGAGCCTCTTGATGAAACTGAAAGAGGAGAGTGAAAAAGTTGGCTTAAAGCTCAACATTCAGAAAAGAAAGATCATGGCATCTGGTCCCATCACTTCATGGCAAATAGGTGGGGAAGCAGTGGAAACAGTGTCAGACTTTATTTTTCTGGGCTCCAAAATCACTGCAGATGGTGATTGCAGCCATGAAATTAAAAGACGCTTACTCCTTGGAAGGAAAGTTATGACCAACCTAGACAGCATATTGAAAAGCAGAGACATTACTTTGCCAACAAAGGTCCATCTAGTCAAGGCTATGGTTTTTCCGGTGGTCATGTATGGATGTGAGAGTTGAACTATAAAGAAAGCTTAGCGCTGAAGAATTGATGCTTTTAAACTATGGTGTTGGAGAAGACTCTTGAGAGTCCCTTGGACTGCAAGGAGATCCAACCAGTCCATCCTAAAGGAGATCAGTCCTGGGTGTTCATTGGAAGGACTCATGTTGAAGCTGAAACTCCAATACTTTGGCCACCTGATGTGAAGAGCTGACTCATTTGAAAAGACCCTGATGCTGGGAAAGATTGAGGGCAGGAGAAGAAGGGGACGACAGAGGATGAGGCGGTTAGATGGCATCACCGACTCGATGGACATGGGTTTGGGTAGACTCCAGGAGCTGGTGATGGACAGGGAGTCCTGGCGTGCTGCAGTTCATGGGTTCGCAAAGAGTCGGACATGACTGAGCGACTGAACGGAATTGACTGATACAGTCCATGGGTTCTCAAAGAGGTGGACAAGAAACAACAGTGAGCATAGAAACTGATAAAATTATGGTGAATTTAATAAACTATTGGTTGTGCAAAATGGAGAGGTAGTCAGTGAATCTTAACATATGTTGAGGTCCTGATTTTGACCTTAGGAGGATAGACAAACTAAATACTTCTTGAGTTTGTCAGAAAAATGTGCTATTTCAAATAATAAGAAAAATATAATAGTAAGCTTCCAAATCAGTAACTAAAAGGAAGGGGAATAAAAAATGATTCACTATTCCAATAATGAAAAAAGAAAAGGAGAGAAACTTTGAAAAAGAGCTGGCTAAAAAAGATGACACAAATTAAGATGTCAAATTAAGTCCAAAACAGTAATTGCAAAAAATGTGAAAGGAATATTCATATCTAATGGCAGAGAGTAAAAGATCGGAGGGAGCAGAAATATAATACATGTCTCTGTCGGCCAGTTTTAGAAGATACATCCAAAACAGCAAAAGCTGAAAATAAAAGCATGAAAAATACATCCATAAGCAAATACTTACTAAGGGAAATTTGGTATTTCAGTATTAATAATAGATGAATTAAAGTTGAAGTAAAAACAATAAAAATAAATGGGATTTCCATTTATTTATTTATGTATTATCCCATTTATTATTTATTTATTATAAATTATCCCATTTATTTATTTATCCCCAGTGGTAAAGATTTCCACCTGCCAATGCAGGAGACACAAGAGATGCAAGTTCGATCCCTGGGTCAGGAAGATCCCCTGGAGGATGAAATGGCAACCCACTCCAGTATTCTTACTTGGAAAATTCCACAGGCAGAAGAGCCTGCTTGTGGGGTACAGTCCATGGGGTTGCAAAGAGCTAGACATGACTGAGCAGGCACATATGCATGCAAAAACAATAAACTGCATAAAGGTACTGATTATATAATAATAAAAAATAATTTAGCAAGAAATAGATGTGAAAATTATCAGCTAGTATGCCTCTAGCATCAGAATCTTGAAATACAAAGAACAAAAACAGAATTAGTTAAGATTATTAGCTAGTATTTATATTAACAAGTTAAGTTTAGTAAGAATTAGTTAAGATTATAATTCGTGGAGAGTGAAAAGGCTGGCTTAAAATTCAGCATTCAAAATACTACGATCACAGCATCCAGTCCCATCTCTTCATGGCAAATAGATGGGGAAAAGTGGAATCAGTGGCAGATTTTATTTTCTTGGGCTTCAAAATCACTGCAGATGGTGACGGCAGCCATGAAAATAAAAGACGCTTGCTCTTTGGCAGAAAAGCTATGATAAACCAAGACAGTGTATTAAAAAGCAGAGACATCACTTTGCCAACAAAGCTCTGTATAGTCAAAGTGATGGTTTTTCCAGTAGTCATGTATGGATGTGAGAGTTGGACCACAAAGAAAGCTGAGCGCTGAAGAATTGATGCTTTTGAACTGCGGTGCTGGAGAAGACACTTGGACAGAAAGGAAATCAAAGCAGTCAATCCTAAAGGAAATCAACCTTAAATATTCATTGGAAGAACTGATGCTGAAGCTGAAGCTCCATACTTTAGCTACCTGATGCAAAGAGCCGACTCACTGGAAAAGACCCTGATGCTAGGAAAGATTGAGGGCAGGAGGAGAAGGGGACAACAGACGATGAGATGTTTGGATGGCATCACTGACTCAATGAACACCAGTTTGAGCAAACTTAGGGAAACAGTGAAGGACAGAGAAGTCTGGAGTGCTGCAGTCCATGGGGTTGCAAAGAATCAGACACGACTTAGCGACTGAACAACAGAATTAGAAGTATAAACAGACAAATCCACAATAATATGGTGAGATTTTAACATAAAGTAATATGATAAAGGGGGTTTTCCCAGGAGTCTCAGTGGTCAAAAAACAACCCTCCCACAGTTTTTTGGAAACAAATAAGCAAAAAAGCACTCCTAAGTAACACAAGGAAATAAAATTGTAACATAATGTGTGAGGAACAAAAAATGAGAGCATTACAAATTATGAGAGGTGGTGGTAATGTGGTAGTCAGAGGTATATTTAAAGTCTTAAATGTATTTTTAAAAACAGAGGTTTATTCAGAGAGAAGTAATACATAAGTAAATTAGGTAAGTATTAAACTGATAAAGCTAAAAAAGGAAAGAAAGAACAGAGTAAGAAAGGAAATGATTAAAAAAAAATAAGCTTGCAAATGAAAGAACTAAAATTCAAGAGATTTGCTTTGATATATACAGAATCTTCTACAGTCCATGGGGTTGCAAAGAGTTGGACACGACTGAGCGACTTAACTGAACTGACTGATACAGAATCTTCATTCACCCATGTGAATAAGGTTAATTCTCTTAATAAGTTAAGAGAATGCTCTGCATTTTTCAATGAATAAAAGTAAGTGAAATGCAGGTAAAGAAAATTCAAAATGAAAAACAACTATCTGAGTAATTACAAGAACCGAAACATCACTAGTAGAAAGGTGAACTTAAAACTTACTATTCTGTATCCTGGCGAAAACGCAGGTGCATATTTAGTATTATATAAACCACTTCCATTATTAAATAACACAGCATTCTATAACTAAAAACAGATGAAGAACTCCAGTCTACTGCTTATGTTTGTTTCCTTTAGAGTAAATATCTCTCTGTAGTATTTGTTATTTGTAGTACAGTGGTATCTTTAAAACTCCAAATGACATCTTAAGGGAATTACAAATAAGTAGTTTCTTATATTTAACAAGCTTAACTTCAACTGTTCTTTACTTTTATGCTTCTGGTATTTTAAAACAGAATAAGAAAAAGCTATAAGATTGGTTTCTGAAAACATATTTAGTTTTATTAGAACTTCAATCTAAACCTAAGATGCCTCCAAGTAAAACAGCCCTCTAGGGAAAGTTGTTCATATTGAAGTGGCTTTAGAATATAAAATGGATTTCAGTAACTGCAAACTACTTACTTCTCAACTAAGGAAAGTTGACACATTCTTCAAACAGGTGATAAAGATGGGAGCCAAGAAGGGGGATGAGGCAACTTGCAGGTGTTTAGATTTAATCTTTCATCAAAACAAGATTTATTCAGGGAGAAATCATATAATCACACAATTAAGAAGTAGATATACAAAATGGGCTTGGAATATTGCCATATAAAATCTATATACCACTCTCCAGAGCAATGAGGCTCTGACAGTGAAGGGTTTTCATCCCCCAACTTCCTTAAGCAGAGGGCTTTCAATTATGAGAATGCACAAGGGAAATCTTTATCAGAGAGAAAGAGGCCCAATATACAACACAAAGGAATCTTTACCTGAAAGATTTATTGTTACACTTTAAAAGAATATTGTTATTCTCTGTCTCTCTTTATTTATTTATTTAGCAGGAGAAAGTGCTGTGGGTTTTGCTTTGCTATAAATATTCCAAAACCCACATAAAGCTCCAAAGATTTCACTGTCTCTAGAGATTTTTATGTCTTCTTTATAGGTGTGTCTACTGTACTGTTTTGTGAGCCAATTACACATCTAGTGATTTGTTTCTATGAACCAATGCTGACTACAATACTGTTACATTTATCAGTAAAATACTCAACACTAATATACATTTCTCACTTGAGTCTGTGATTTTAGGATGATAAGTTTTGCTTTGTTTCTGAGATAAATATTACCCTATTTCATCTAGGGTAATAAAATTTTCATTTTATGCAAGAACATATGAGTATTTAGTTGTAGTCCATTATTTGTGTCAACATAGAAATATCTAGTACCTTATTCTGCAAATAATTATTACCATGTGAAGAATGAGACTTTCTTTATAGCTTGGCAAAAGTGTACTTACTAAATGTTCATGGCTTATTTTCTTCCCATCTTCTGTCTAGGTTTACATCAAGGCTTGTTCTCAGAGAGTAAAGAATCTGCCTGCAGTGCAGGAGACCAGGTTCATCCCTGGGTCAGGAAGATCCCCTGGAGAAGGGAATGGCAACCCACTCCAGTATTCTTGCCTGGAAAATCCCATGGACAGAGGAGCCTGGTGAGCTATAGTCCATGGGGTTGCAAAGAGTTGGACATGACTCAGCGACTGACACTTTTTGGTTCTCAAACCTCTGTTCATCTCCCTCTTTTATTACTAACTAGAGGATTCATCGCTTCTTGAGTTTTCTGTGTCTACTTTGGTTGCTTAATTCTCAATATCTTGCCTCCAATTCTCCTATATTTTATGATCTAAGAGATACATTGGCTTAGATGTCAAATCCTCTGGGACCTAAATCTGTATATTTCCATAGCAACCTGCCCCATGGAATTTGCCTCAAGGCTGGCTCCTCATCTGTCTCTTGCACTGAACTGAATGTCACCTGGAGGCCAAGTCTCGTTTACCATTATAACATCAGCACAGGGCCAGAACATGGGTAAGTGCGCAGGAAGTATGTACTGTACATGCAAATGAATGAATGAATGAATCTGATCTGCATCAATGCACCATTTAGATCTATGGCTGCCAGGAGAAACACAAAAAGAAAACTGGGGACTCATAAAGGTGGGTTTACTGTCAGGTCCAGCAATAAGCACTAGTGTCAGTAGAATACCATTTACAAAGGATCACTTAGGTTTTCTGGTTCAACGATTCAGAAAACACAGAACCAGAATATTGTCATAATTACATCAATATGCATCTACTAAACACATACATTATGTTTTCAACAGCCCTAGTTAAAACTTTGTTCAGTTTCTCATCTGAGATTACTGGCCTATGTCTTATTAAAAATTAAGTATTTCGTTGAAATATAGCAGTGCTAAAACCAAACAGGAATGTTCATTAACTTACAGATCATTGGATACAGATGAACAAACTGGATGGAGAATTCTAGCTTACTCTGCTTTTGCAGAGAAAAAACGTTTGACTGAAGTAAGACAAGAAGTGTTTCTTAATATTGAGGATGCAGTGGAAAGGCTAAGGTGGCCTGCTGATAGTCACACCATCATCAAGTCCCTTCTCTTTAGGGCAGATGGGATCTGTGACTTTCTTTTAACCAATAGACTCTGGGGATGATGTATGTGAGTGTGTGTATGTTGTGTGTGTGTGTGTGTGATTATGTTGTATAAGATTGAAACACCTGTCTTGCTGGAAGACACTCACGCTTGTCCTGGCTTTGAAGAAGCACCTGTGAATCACCACCTGGAGGGGGCCACGAGGCAAGGAGCAGAGGGCAGCCTCGGGCTGATAGCCAGCAAGAAACTGAGGCCCCCACTCTGGCATTCTGCAGGGAATGGAATGCTACCAGCAGCCACGTGAGCTTGGGAATACAGCCTTCCCCAGTCAAGCCTGAGTGAGATCACAGTCCCTGGCTGACACCTTGATAGCACCTTGATGACATGCCGAGACTCTAAGCAAAGGACTCCGCTAAGCTGTGCCCTAACTGCGGACACACAGCAGCTGAGATACAACGTATGTTGTTTTAAGCTGCTCGGTTTATGGTAGCATCATTCTCCGGTAATACGTAACAAACACAGGTGGGAACATGGCTTACTTAAAAGGAAGAGCTGCTCAGTCCGAATGGAGGACTGGAAGAAGTAGGGTAGATGGAGTGTAATCAGCTTCGAGGCAGAAATGTAGCCTGGAATAGGCAGAAGAGGCCGCAGAGAAAGAAAGCCAGGTGGTGAAATTCATGCTTTCCCCTCTGATGACTCCAGAGAGGGCCAGAGCCAGAGGAGTAAGACTACAGACAGTAGTTGGGGAGCAATGTAGCTTGTATAGCAAAATATGTGACATTTATGAACCTAGATCATATTTCATTCAAAAATATTATACTGGCAGAGCCAAACTGTCCACCCCTACCAAGCATCTCTCAATTGCAGAAGCAATTCTTTGAGGTCACTTAAATCAGTCAGAGCCCAGAGGATGAATTCAGGTTCCAAAGAGTGTGACCTATGATCCATTCTCAACTCTCAAACAATTATCTGGACCCATATCTGCAACTCTGAGACACTCAGCAGTCAATGCCTATTGTGCCACATAATGTAGGGTAGTTTAATAACAGAATGCACTGTAGGCGGTGTACATCCTAACACTCTATCTTTCTAATTACTATCCCAATAGAAAACATGGACTGAAAGCCCAAGTAGAGTAGAACTGCTCATATTTCCTATCATCTATCTATTTCCTACTATTGGAATGCAAGCTCCCCAAGGAAAAGATTTTTTTTTAAACACCTTATCTCTTTGCAAGTTTGTGGCAATCAATCAATATTTATTGAATGAAGCAGGTCCATCTTTCCCTATCCTTTTCTCATTGGTAAAAATGGGGGTAATAATAATAGTACTTCTGAATCAAGTGTAAGGATTAAGTGATGTAACACATGTGAAGATTAGAACATGGTCTGGTCTTGCATATAGTATCTAATCAGTAAAACTTAGCTGCTATTAAGTCATAATATCTAAATATACTCTGTTGAAGGAAGCTGTTAGGAAACAGAACCTGAGTACTGTAATTCATTTTCTAGTACAAGAGAAGCTTACCAAGGACTTCCCTCATGGTCCAGCAGTTAAAACTCTGCACTCCCCGTGCAGGGGGCCCGGATCCAATCCCAGGTCAGGGAACTAGATTCTACTTGCCACGACTGAAAGCTGGCATGCTGCAGCAAAGATCCCACATGGCCCAACAAAGACGCAGCACAGCCAAATAAATAATAAATAAAAAGAAGGAGACATGGGCTTCCCTGATGGCTCGGTGGCTAAGAATCTGCCTTGCAATGCAGGAGACATGAGTTCGATCCCTGGTCTGGAAAGTACCCACATGCCACAGGGCAACTAAGTCCATGTGCCACGACTACTGAGCCTGCACCCTGGAGTTCTTGATCTGCAACTACTGAAGCCTGCACGCCGTAGAGCCTGTGCCCCGTAAGAGAAGTCACCGCATTGAGAAGCCTGAGCGCCACAGCTGGAGAGTAGCCCCAGCTCTCCGCAACTAGAGAGAAAGCCCACACAGCAACGAAGACCCAGCACAGCCAAAAATAAATAAAATTTAAATAAATGAATGTTTTTAAAAATAGAGAGAAGTAAACATTAAAAAAAAATAAATCAGTTGCATCCCCTGGGAAATATTAGAGAGAAACCTTACCTCTAAGGAGGTTCAACTACAGGTTAAGCTTTAAGTGCACATTTAATCTGAACTTCAAAAATTTAAACTAATTTTGAAATAAATTTGGATATGGCAGTACATCACCAAAACAACAAAGGACTTGAAGTCAACAAGTTAAATGTGATTTTTGCTGTAGAAACATATATGAAATTGTGCTTCCTGTATATCATAAATTTAGAATCTGTCTAGTCTAAACTCTAATCCAAGCAGAAATCCCTTCTGATATTTCCATCTAAGTGATCAGGATACTTTTTGAGGCTTTTCTGTATGTAATTAAAAAGATCGACCATATCAAGTGCTGGCAAGAATATACAGCAACTGGGATTTTCATACATTGTTGGTAGGGGTGTAAAATTACAATTTGGAATTTGGAAAACTGGACTGGCATTTTCTGTAAGGTTAAACATGCACCTATCCTACCAGACAGAAATTCTACTTCGAGGCATTTATCCAAGACAAATGAAAACATATATCCATAAAAAGACTGTTCGAGAACGTCCATAGCAGCTTTATTCATAATAACCTCCAAGTTGGAACAGATCAACTGCCCATGACCAGAAGAAGGAGTGAATGAATATAATTTGGTGTGTCCATTGGTGGAATACTACTCAGCCATAAAGCACTGTGCTGCCCACTCCCCTCAGAATTGAAGGACTTACTTCTCCATCTGCTGGGGCTGTTCCTGGAAGACAGCCCTCAGCAGTCAGCCCATCTGGGGAAGGGGCATATTTTCTTGGCTGAAACAAAGACTCTTACCCAAAGTACCAACCTCTTCCTGGAGAAGCAGCCCCTGTCCAAGGCCAGACTGACATGGGAGTGGGGACAACTGGAAATTACTCTGCAGGCATACAGCCCCAATGCCCCCATGGGCAGGCGAGAATTCTCCCGCCGGCCACCCGTGCACCCGTGGCAGCTGACGCCGAGAGCGCCCCAGGGGACCGGCCAGAGCTGGCGTCAGCGCTGTCAGAAGTTTCACTTCTCACTCTGCTCAGTCCTGTGTCTTTCCCTCCCTTCCAAAGCCTCAGATCCCAAGAGGCCTCCTTAATAAATGCCCTGCATGCTAATCATTGTCTCTTTCCAGGGAATCCAACCTGTGAGAAACCACTGATAAACGACTCAATGGGTGACCCTCAAAACCACTTTACTGAGTGAAAGCAGATAGACACAAAAGGGTATATGTTGTATGAGTCCACTGATAGAGTTCTAGGACTGGAAAAACTAATAGCGGGAGAAAGAAATTACAACCGTGTTTCTCTTTGGGTAGGGACTGACCGGGAGGAGCCATGAGCGATCTTTTGTGGGGCTGGGAATACTCTGTATCTTGATAGGGGTGTAGGTTGCATATAAATATGTATGCAATTGTAAAAACTCACTGAATTGTTCTCTTAAAATCTGTGTATTTCACTGTATATAAATTATATCCCAAGCAGAAAAAGAAAAGTAACCATATCAAATTTGGTTCAAATAGAACTTATCAGTCAACACTGGATATATTTTAAAGTTTCACTATGGCCAACTGAGCCTCTATTCATTTGGAACCTGGTAGTTAGCTTTATATACTAAGTTTGGAAATTGACGTCTGTTGTGCTCATCTTCTTGTGGGTCACCAAACTAACAGACTTGCTCTTTCTTTTTGAGACATTAACTTAAAATGCCATGCTAATGGATACATGCATATGTATGGCTGAGTCCCTTTGCTCTCCACTTGAAACTATCACAACACTGTTAACTGACTGTACTGCAATATAAAATAAAAAGTTTAAAAAAAATCCATGGCTGATTCATGTCAATGTATGGCAAAAACCACTACAATATTGTAAAGTAATTAACCTCCAATATTGTGAAGTAGTTAGCCTCCAACTAATAAAAATAAATAGAAAAAAAAATGCTATGCTAATCACTTACAGCTCCAGAGGCCTGAGAAAAGTCATGAGATTGCTTCTTTTATGACATTTACTCATTACTCCAAGTATTGGGTACAGAGTTCATTCAACCATAGATTTATCTACCTGTATGCGCATGTAGCAGGCTTCCCAAATGGCATAGTGGTAAAGAATTCACCTGCCAATGCAGGCAACGCAAGAGACGCGGGTTTGATCCTTGGGTCAGGAAGATCCCTTGGAGTAGGAAATAGCAACCCACTCCAATATTCTTGCTTGGGAAATTCCATGGACAGAAGAGCCTGGAGGGATACAGTCCATGGTGTTGCAAAGAGTGAGACATGAATGAGCACCCAACACATGCTCATTTAGCATTGATCATTCAAAGAATTCTAGATCAGATTATGAAAGCATAAAGTCTAGATTTTTAGATCTAGGAAAGACTTGAGATCCCTCAGTTCAACGACAAAGGGAGCTTAGGCTCACAGGAGACCATTGAGTGGCTAAAGTCAGTTGCCCAGGTCTAGGCAAGAATAGGCTGACATCCCAGGGTGCATCCCATCAGGCATCCGTGCCCCATGCTCTGTACCAATGCTCTGCTCCGCAGCTCGGCTTAGAGAAGAACACCTAAAAATGTATTTCATCCTGTGATTTTCTCTTCCCTCCATTGATGTTCCTTACTTGATAACAGTTCCCCAGCTTAGGATAAGAAGTTCAGCTGGTGGAATAAAGGACTCTTTGATCTTGACAGAGATATAATTTTTGCCATAAAGTAGGGGAAAGAACACATCTGTGTACTCTCTGCTTTCCTCTGCCTCTCACGTGGCAATTTGTTGAAGGCATGTTTGGTGAAAAGTAAACTATATTTGATTCTCGGTAGACAGATTTGACCAAGAAACTGAGATTTCATTAAAGATCTCAAAGCTCTTCCATCTCTGTGCAAGAGAAGAGAAGAGCTAGTATGTGGTAATAGGTGCAAAGTTAAGAATTAAGTCGGAAACATGAACAAAACGGAAATCTTAAAAGTACATACTTATGCAACCGTCTTTATCTCTAGCTTTTTCTCACAAATCGGATGGTTTCCACAATGAGTTATAAATCTTTACTTCCTTCTAAGAAACATCTGGAAAGGCAGATGAAGGCCAAGAGAGGAGAAAGAAAAATAGAGGAAAACTACAATTAATAACAGAGTCCATCCTCTCTACCCATCTATTTTTTTCACATCCATCAGAAAGATAAAAACTTAAAATTTGATCAATATCAAGTGTTGAGGATGTGGAAATAGCAGACTTTTGTTCCATGCTGACCAAGGTGTCATAGGTACGAGCCACTTTGGAAAAGTTTGGCATCAGCTAATCTCTACACCACACACACACACACACACACATATACAACCTGGAATATGACTCAGCCATTTATTATACTCAGATTTATTATAAAGAAAATCTAGCCATTTGCAACAACATGGATGGCTCTAGATGATATTATGCTAAGTGAAAGAAGTCAGACATAGACAAATATTGCGTGATCTATTTATATGTGGAATATAAGAAACAAAACCAAAAAACAATGAAAACAGATTCATAGATTTGAAGAACAAATGTATGGTTGTCGCCAGAAGCAAGGGCAGTGTGGTGCCAGGTAAAACAGGTGAGGAGGATTAAGCTGTTCAAACTTCTAGGTATTTATGTAAGTCATGGGGGTGTGATATCCTATGTAAGGAATATGTTCAAAAATTATTGTAATAACATTGAGGACAGATGACAATGTTACCTCACATACGTGGGCTTCCCTAGTGGCTCAGAGGTAAAGAATCCGCCTGCAGTGCAGGAAACCCGGGTTCGATCCCTGGGTCAGAAAGATCCTGGGGGAGGAGGAGGAAGTGGCAAGCCACTCCAGTATTCTTGCCTGGAGAATCCCACGACAGAGGAGCCTGGGGGGCTACAGTCCACGGGGTCACAAGAGTCGGGCACAATTTAGCGACTAAACAACAACAATCTATTTTCTATGGTTGCTTTGTTATAACATCTTTTATTTTGGCCATGCCAGGCAGCCTGTGGGATCTTAGTTTCCCCATCAGGGATTAAAACCAGTGCCCCTTGCGTTGGGAGGGTGGAGTCTTAACCACTGGACCGCCAGGGAAGTCCCTATAACATCTTAACTGAGGTGTAATTCTCATAGCATACAAGCCATCCATTTAAAGTCTATAGTTAAATGGTTTTATTATTCACACAGTTGTGTGACTATCATTACAACCAATTTTAGAAATTTTCATCACCCCAAGAAACTCTATACGTGCTAGCATTACTCTCCATTTCCCCACCATTCCCCAGTCCCAGGCAACCACTAAAGGCACTTTCTATCTCTAGGAATTTGCCTATTCTGGACTTCATATAAATGGAATGCAACATGCGGCCTTCTTTAACGAAGTACAATGTTTTCAAGGGCCATCTGTGTTGTAGCACATATCAGCATTTCATTTCTTTTTATTGCCAAATAATATTCCATTGTGTATAGATACTATATGCTTTTATCCGTTTATTTGTTGGATGGCTATCTGCATTGTTTCCACTGTGGGGTTACTATGAATAATGCTTCTATGAAATTCATGAACAAGTTTTTGTGAAACATATTTTCATTTTTTTGTGCATATACCTAGGAGTGAAACTGCTGGTCATATTATAACTCTATGATTAATTATTTGAGGAATGGTCAGACATTTTCTTCAACATATCCTTTGATGCACAAAAGCTTTTAGTTTGATGATGTCCAAGCTATCTACTTTTTCTTTTGAGTCTGATATCTTTTTTTTTTTTTGTAGCATGTGGAGTCTGGTTCCCTAACCAGGGATCAAACCTGGGAGCACTGCACTAGCAGCTCAGGTCTTAGCCACTGGACCACCAAGGAGGTCTCTCTGGTATCATACTTAAGAAATTATTGCCTCATTCAAGATCTTAAAGATTTATATCTATGTTTTCTTTTAAGAGTGCTATAGTTTTAGCTTTTACATTCAGATCTTCAGTCAATTTTGAGTTAATATTTTTAAATATGATGTGATATTGAGTTCCTACTTCATTCTTTGGTATGTGGATATCTAGTTTCCTTGGCACCATTTACTGAAAAGACGGTTCTTTTCTCCATTAAAGTATCTTGACAGTCAATTTATCCTTGTTGAAAAACCAATTTTCCATAAATGTGAGAGTTCATTTCCAGGCTTCAATTATTGTTGTTATTTAGTTGCTAAGTCATGTCCAACTCTTTTGCAACCCCATGGACTGTAGCCCACCAGGCTCCTCTGTCCATGGGATTTCTCAGGCAAGAATACCACTTCCTTCTCTAGGGGATCTTCCTGACCCAGCAATCGAACAGGGGTCTCCGAGTTTCCTGCAATGCAGGCAGATTCTTTATCACTGAGCCACCTGGAAAGCCTGAGACTCAATATTCTTCCATGTATTGCATATATAAACGACTTCTCCACAAATAAACTTGGCATGTGGAAAGCGTGTTCATTCTTTCAGGTCAGTAGTAAACTACTAGTCCTTAAAGCCCTATAAGAAACGGTTTGGAGATTTTAGCTTCATGTTTCCACAGTCTATTAAGGTAAGTTTAGCAGCAGCGGTGGAAAAGCAATCCATTCTCTCATTCCAAGTAAGAAGGTGAAATTCACAGACAGGAGTCAGAGCAGCCTTCTTGTGTCTGCCTGAGCTCAGTCACTGAGTTGTGTCTGACTTAGCGGATTGTATGACTCATGGATTGTAAGCCCTTCAGGCTCCTCTGTCCACAGAATTCTCTAGGCAAGAGTACTGGAGTAGGTGCCATTCCCTTCTCCAGGGATCTTCCCGACCCAGGGATCAAACCTGCATCTCCTGCATTCGCGGGCAGTTTCTTTACCGCTGAGCCACTTGAGAAGCCCAGACTTCATTACACGAAGGTGGAAAGACCAACTCACTTTAACAGCTTTTCCAAAATCCAGAGTGAAACCTCAAAGCAGCCTGGTTTCTAAGCACGAGTCAGCTTCCTAGCGTGCCCTGTGACTGGCCTTGTCCCAAAGGGTCAAAGCTTAATCGCACAGGACGCCTCAGAGACAGCCGGTTGCTGAAGCGTCCGGGACAAACGCTCCGGCAGCGAGGTGACAGACACCACATGCAACCAAGCACGTGCAACCAAGTGCACCTCTCCTCTTTCGGGAAACCTGCCAAACACAGTGTTTAAGGGAGGAGGAGGAGGCTGCCGCTGGGAACACCTGGTGCTTTTCTATTGTCTGCCAGGAACTTCCGGCCTAAAGCTTGCCGGAAATAACAGGGATGTTCCCGAGATGGGGCTGGGACCCTGCCTGCACCAGGCTCATGAATTATCCTGTTGAGCGTGGCTGCCCAAAATCCACTGAATTTCAGACGCTATGAATTATTATCTCACACACACACACACACACACACACACACACACACACACACACACACACACACACACACACACACACACACACACACACACACACACACCGTCTACCAAGAGACAAGGTGTGACCTTGGTGTGACCGCCAAGGCTTAGCTCCAGGTGGGCGCTCAGCCTCATTTCAGCCCCTGGGTGTACATGTCACTGCTGCTGATAAAATCACTCTCAGTTCTGTCTACCTCACAGGTTATTCAGGAATTCTGAGGGCTGCTCACTTTCATCAACAGGAATTAGCCCCACAGTCAGGTTCCCAAAACTCTGAGCTTTGTGATAAGACCTGCAAACTGACCCAGTTCAGAAGGAACCTGTGTAACAGAGACGCAAAAGCCAAGCACACATGTGTATTCACGGTATCTACAGGTAATTCTCACCTCTCACAGGGAAAAATGAGTCACTTGGAAGAGATTTTTCATTTGAGAAATGTTCGCTGAAAAGCCCTTCAGCTAAACCAATCAAGCAGATACAGGAAAAGAGGCAGGTGCTCAAGTACCCTTGTTTAGCTCAAGGTTGGAATCTGATGCAGTTAGGTGAAGTTTCATTTTCTTGGAAGAAGCTGAAACATTTTTTTATTGAGGATTTCACATTTAATTACAAAGACCCCCAAAACTCATCTGTGCTTAAAAATTCATTTCAGTGGTGACCATTTTGTAATATATAGAAATATCAAGTCAATACGATGTGTACCTAGAACAAACCTAGTACTGTAGATCACTTATATTTCAGTTATTTTAAATGGGAAGGGAAAAAACACACTTCAAGACATGAGTGTGTTAGGGAATGGCTTTCTCTCCTTTTTGGTCAAACATCCTAGAGTTCTCTAGCACACTCTTGGCCCTGAAAACACACACACACATACCCTTCTTTAAGTATGAATGAGAATCTACAAAGCCTACCAATAATTTAAAATCAAGGTAAAAAACCTCATTTGCGCACCTCTTAAATTTTCTCTGATTTAGGCTCGTTCCATACCCTCCTTAGCCTTTAAGATTGAATGTTGGTGTTTATAAACGAACATACAAAAAGAAAGGAAGAGAGGAAGGAAAAGCTGTTGACTTTGGATTGTGGTTGGTAGGGCACAGGAAACCATAAGAGGAGACAAGATCTGGTCGGCTTTATTGAGCCAACACGCACACGCACATGCACACACACACACTTCTGGGGAGAAGAAGTCATTCTGGGAAAGAAAGGCCCCCCTGTCCACCCGCCTCAGCAAACTGAGAGCTGGCTTGCCCCTTCCACTGTACCCACAGGCCTCAGTTAGAGAATGAGTGCCTTCGAGCCTGGAAAAACCCACCCGTTCTTCACTCCTTCTACCTCAGGCTGCCGACCTCACTGACATAGGCTGGGGCCTGAAACCTGGGGCCTGGGACGCTTTGCTGCAGTGCTTGCACCTAGACAAACATCTCAAGGCAACAAAATACAAAGAAAATATAAGAGACTAAAAATAACTCTGTATGTGTGCAAGTGGGGCACATTATGAACAATAAGATATAAAAAGACCAAAAACCCACCTGCCTCGTCTGAGGAGTGGGGGCACAGGCGGGGTGTGCACTCTGCACACAGCACCATCCAGGGAGTGGGCAGACCACCCAAGCCACCCCCCCAGCCCGGCCCCTCGATCCACCCTTGCCCTCCCAGATAAGGAGCCAGCTTGCCAACCCCTCCCTCCCTCCCTCCCATCCCTGTCTCTGCCTGGGGCAGCATCAGTTCAGTTCAGTCGCTCAGTCGTGTTTGATTCTTTTCAACCCCATGGACTGCTGCACACCAGGCTTCCCTGTCCCTCACCAGCTCCCAGAGCTTACTCAGACTCATGTCCATCGAGTTGGTGATGCCATCCAACCACCTCATCCTCTGGCGTCCCCTTCTCCCGCCTTCAATCTTTCCCAGAATCAGGGTCTTTTCCAATGAGTCAGTTCTTTGCATCAGGTGGCCGAAGTACTGGAGTTTCACCTTCAGCATCAGTCCTTCCAATGAATATTCAGGACTGATTTCCTTTACGATTGACTGGTTGGATCTCCTTGCAGACCAAGGGACTCTCAAGAGTCTTCTCCAACACCACAGTTCAAAAGCATCAATTCTTCAGCACTCAGCTTTCTTTATAGTCCAACTCTCACACCCATACATGACTACTGGAAAAGCCATAGCTTTGACTTGATGGACCTTTGTTGGCAAAGTAATGTCTCTGCTTCTTAATGTGCTATCTAGGTTGGTCATAGCTTTTCTTCCAAGGAACAAGCGTCTTTTAATTTCATGGCTGCAATCACCATCTGCAGTGATTTTAGAGCCCCAAAAAATAAAGTATCTCAGTGTTTCCCCACCTATTTGCCATGAAGTGATGGGACCGGATGCCATGATCTTTGTTTTTTGCATGTTGAATTTTAAGCCACCTTTTTCACTCTCCTCTTTCACTTTCATCAAGAGGTTCTTTAGTTCCTCTTTGCTTTCTGCCATAAAGGTGGTACCATCTGCTTATGTGAGGTTATTGATACTTCTCTCAGCAATCTTGATTCCAGCTTGTGCTTCATCCAGCCCAGCATTTTGCATGATGTACTCTGCATAGAAGTTAAATAAGCAGGGTGATAATATATAGCCTTGACATACTCCTTTCCTGATTTGGAACCAGTCTGTTGTTCCATATCCAGTTCTAACTGTTGCTTCTTGACTTGCATACAGATTTCTAGGAGGCAGGTCAGGTGGTCTGGTATTCCCATCTCTTGAAGAATTTTCCACAGTTTGTTGTGATCCACACAGTCAAAGGCTTTGGCATAGTCAATAAAACAGAAGTAGATGTTTTTCTGGAACTCTCTTGCTTTTTTGATGATCCAATGGATGTTGGCAATTTGATCTCTGCTTCCTCTGCCTTTTCTAAATCTAGCTTGAACATCTGGAAGTTCACATACTGTTGAAGCCTGACTTGGATAATTTTAAGCATTACTTTGCTAGCGTGTGAGATGAATGCAATTGTGTGGTAGTATGAGTCCCAGTAAAACCTTTCCTGAACATCTTGTTTGGCCTCTTATCAGTTTCTATTGATTAAAGAGTCCACCTGGTCAGCAGCATCACCAGTGCCTTCAGGTTTCTTCACCTCTCTGCACCTCCTGTCTTTTCTCATCTGCCGCATGGATCACAGCCTCCACTCTAAATCAGCAATGCTTTGTTGCTTCTGTCCCTCCTCTCCCCTGCAAACCATCCCCCAACCCTGTAGAAAATCAGATCCATTTGCTATCCTTTTGTCTTTTGGATTTCATTCTTCTGAGAACTCTATTATGCGTGCATGCGTGTTCACTTGTTTCTGACTCTTTAAGACCCTGTGAACTTTAGCCAACCAGGCTCCTCTGTCTGTGGGATTCTCCAGGCAAGAATACTGGAGTGGGTTGCCATTTCCCACTCCAGGGGATCTTCCTGACCCAGAGATTGAACCCATGTCTCTTGAGTCTCCTGCACTGGCAGGCGGATTCTCTACCAGCCGCTCTACCTGATGAACTCTTATTAATTAATCAGGCAAATGGGTGACTAAATCCAGGTCTCCAGCATTGCAGGTGGATTCTTTACCAGCTGAGCCACCAGGGAAGCCCAAAAATACTGGAGTGGGTAGCCTATCCCTTTCTCCAGAGGATCTTCCCAACCCAGGAATCAAACCAGGGCCTTCTGCATTGCAGGTGGATTCTTTACCAGCTGAGCTATTAGGGAAGCCCAAATGAGCTCTCCAGGGAAATGCAAACGGACTATAACAACCTTCCCCTATCTCAAAACACCCACCACTGTGACCAGATCTTGCCTTCTGCAAGGATATACAGGAGATACTGGAAGAATCTGCAGCTAACAACACAGTTCTCTCTTTTTTTTCCCCTTTGGTCCTACCTGCAGCATGTGTGATTTTAGTTCCCCAACCAGGAATTAAACCTACAGTGGAAACACAGTCTTAACCCCTGGACTACCAGGGAAGTCCCTACAGTGTAGTTCTTAACAGAACACTGTCTGTATTGTTTGCTTGGTCTGTTGTAAGTTTTACTCATATCCCCAGCTGGACAGTAAATCCCCTGGATTCTCAAAATAGACCCCAAATGCAACCACTCTCCAGTCTTCCCACTGCTGATGCTGCATCTCAGGCCTCATCTCTCTCTGAGGGATAAGGGCAGCATCTTAACTCCCCTTCCTATTTTCTCTATAGTTTGCTTGACAGCATGTCCTCCAAAAGCCAGGGTTACTGAGACCCAGTCTCTCCACTATGCCCAAACCTTCAATGTGTTCCTATTGCATATATTAAAAAAACGTAAACTCTCACCATGGGCTACAAAGCCCGCAGGTTGGCTCTCTGTCCTCATTCCCACTCATCCTTTCCTTCCCTCTCCCCTCTCCAGCCACTCTAGCAGTCCTTATTTTCCTCAAACACAAGCGCGTTCCCACCTCAGGGCCTCACTGTTTCTTCCTTCACACATGCTCCTCTCTCCAAATAGCTGCATGACTTCATCCGTCCTTCATCCTCACTTCCTCCAAGGTCTCCCACAAGCCAACAATTCTCAAGGAGGCTTCTCTGCCTCTATAGAAAGTTGTCCCTCTCATAAGGTCTGTCTACTTTCCTTTCTTTTCCTCCCATAAAGTGGAAGTGTTAGTCACTCAGTTGTGTCCGACTCTTTGTGACCCCATGGACTGTAGCCTACCAGGCTCATCTGTCCATGGAATTCTCCAAGCAGGAATCCTGAAGTGGGTTGTCCTTCCCCTCACCAGGAGATCTTCCAAACCCAGATATTGAACCCTGGTTTCCCACACTGTGGGCAGGCTCTTTACCGACTGAGCCACCACTTAACTATTATCAGGTATTTATACATTTCAAACAAATGTAAGCTTACAAAGGCAGGGACCTAGCCAGTCTTCACCATTGTATCCTTAGAGACTAGCCAAGGGCCTAGCACACTGTCGGTGTGAATGAACAGACACGTGTTAAACTGTTCCCCTCTATTGCAGTAACTTTGAGAGGAAAGTAGGTCATTGGTTAAGAACAGGGTTTAAAGTCAGGTTGTTCTGGGTTTGGATCTTGCGATGAGAACTCAGCAAGTTTGTTAACCTCTCTGAATCTTGGTTTCTCTCCTGGAAAATGGAGGTAATATCAAAATTATGTGAAGTGCTTATTGCAACAGGTATCACTTAGTACTGGCTCAATCAGTTCAGTTCAGTTCTGTCTGACTCTTTGTGACCCCATGGACTGCAGCATGCCAGGCTTCCCGGTCCATTACCAACTCCTAGAGCTTGCTCAAACTCATGTCCATCGAGTCTGTGACACCATTCTACCATCTCATCGCCTGTCGTCCCTCCCCTTCTCCTCCTGACTTAAACCTTTCCCAGCATCAGGGTCTTTTCCAATGAGTCAGTTCTTTGCATTAGGTGGCCAAAGTATTGGAGTTTCAGCTTCAACATCAGTCCTTCCAATGAATATTCAGGACTGATTTCCTTTAGGATGAATTGGTTGGATCTCCTTGCAGTCCAGGGGATTCTCAAGAGTCTTCTCCAACACCACAGTTCAAAAGCATCGATTCTTCAGCATTCAGCTTTCTTTATGGTCCAACACTCACATCTATACACGACTACTGGAAAAACCACAGCTTTGACTAGACAGACCGTTGTCAGCAAAGTAATGTCTCTGCATTTTAATATGTTGTCTAGGTTTGCCATAGCTTTTCTTCCGAGAAGCAATCATGTTGTAGTATTTCCAGTTATCAGCAGAGGTCACTAGCAACTGGTCACCACAGAAGGTTTCACATTTAAAAGAGACCTAGAATATTTTGTTTTGTTCCTTTTAGTCCTTTAAGAAAATGTAACTGTTGATAGCATGTTTTTTAAAAAAAAGTTACTGTTGACAGAATGGTAAAGCCTTGCTCAAAATACATGCTTAAATCTTTAGAAGCAAGTCTCACCCCACTGTAGCACTTAAGAAATGTTGACTATAGAGAAGAAGAAGAATCATAAGACTGTTATTTTAGCAGAAACATCACAAAGAATGGGAAAATGTTCTTTGGTTGTTCTGAAACTAAGCCCTGGCCTTATAGTTAGCATGCTGAGCATAACTTCATGTCAGGGGAGACAAAGGTTTTTCTTGCATATTTTTTCAGGCTGTTCAGATATTAGTGCTTGGGGGAAATTCCTTGAGAAGCATTTAGAGCAGCCTCAAGTCTTTCTATATACTTGGTTAAATTTAAAGGTGAGGTCAGAGCGCATGTACTCTTCTTGACAGTTCAAGAAAAACAGATGTCTATTTTCTCTATTTGTTCCATGAACACAGAAAAGGGGGCTGTGGTTCAATCCTGAAAAGTGGGACACTTTTTCAGTTGTATTGGAAGGATGAAGTTATGTCTGAGAAGTGACCATATTACATTAACAAACATGTATATGTGTTTGTATATGTCTGTCAAATAAAGGCAATTAGGTCCTAGAGGTCTGTCAGTCATTATATCACAGATACTTGGAAGTTACTTAATTTAGTTATCTTTAAAAGTCATTATGACATTAATGTTAGATAACACCTACTCTATTTAGAGGTTTTAGAGTGGGATATAGTTTTATAAATTCAAGATAAGCATTTATGGACAGATACTCACAATGGAAATGAAACTGTAGATTTGGGGCCGTTTGAAGGACCCACCTGAGTCTAATCTGAATCTCCCAGCCTATGACTTCAGACATATCAGGAGATTATTTAAATATCTGTTAAAGGACTAGAGAACATAAATTTTATCTATTTTTTGTTTTTATTTTTAAATTAATTTTTATTGGAGTATAGTTGCTTTACAATCCTGTAATTTCTACTGTACAGCAAAGTGAATCAGCTTTACGTATACATATATCTCCTCTTTGTTGGATTTCTTTCTCAATTAGGTTACCACAGAGCATTGAGTAGAGTTTTCCTATGCTATACAATAGGTTCTTATTAGTTATATATTCTATACATAGTATCAATAGTGTATATAGGTCAATTCCAATCTCTCAATTCATCCTACCCTCCTTCCCCCTTGGTATCCATATGTTTGTAGGAGAACATACACTTTAATATGTAAAAGGTTTTTGAAGTATTCATGCCATTGTTTCTGACATGCTTACCCATTTATAAATATTTCCCCCTGTTTTTAAAAATGTATCTTTTCTTACAGAGCATCGGTTTACATTTATAGGTACTCAAACTTTTCAATCATTTCTTTTATGTTTTCTGATATTAGTGTTGTATTAAGGAATGGCTTTCATACTCCGATGGTATGTAATACACTTTTTTCATATTTTCTTCTAGAACTTTTACTTTTCTCTGGGTTGGGAAGATCCGCTGGAGAAGGGATAGGCTACCCACTCCAGTATTCTTGGGCTTCCCTTGTGGCTCTGCTGGTAAAGAATCCACCTGCAGTGCAGGAGACCTGGGTTTGATCTCTGGGTTGCGAAGATCCCCTGGAGGAAGGAAATGCTACCCACTCCAGTATTCTGGCCTGGAGAATTCCATGGACTGTATAGTCCATGAGGTTGCAAAGAGTTGGACACTACTGAGCGACTTTCACTTTACTTTTCACATGTAAATCTTTATTTCACCTGTAATTTATTATTGTGTATTGCATGAGGTGAGATATATGTAGACTCCTCCATATTGTTCATTAATAATGCCAAACTCTACTTACTAAAATGTATTTGTTTTCTATTGATTTCAAAGACATTACCATAAAACAAAAGTTATCTCATAGGTCAGATATCTATATTCTCAAACAATGGGAAAGATGGAGAATTATAAATGCCAACACGATCATTCTTAATATATGCACCTGAAGTTTTTCCTTCCTGTGAGGAATTTACCCCCCACGAAAACAAATCTGCAAAAATCTTTCATTATATTCACATTTTGAAGTTAGAGGTATCAGACCTAAAGGACTTCCCAGGTGGCGCTAGTGGTAAAGAATCTGCCTACCAGTGCAGGAGGCATAAGAGACACTGCTTCGATCTCTGGGTTGGGAAGATCCCCTGGAGTAGGAACTGGCAAGCCACTCCAGTATTCTTGTCTGGAAAATTCCATGGACAGATGAGCCTGCGAGGCTACAGTCCATGGGGTCACAAAGAGTCAGACACGACTGAGCAACTAAGCACCCATTCAGACTGGACCTAAAGCATACAATTACAAACATACCCTCTATCACTGAATCTAACTTTAAATAAACAACCCATATCTTCTATTATGAAAACTAAGTCTTAAAAGAGCTCAAGTACATGTCATGAAAAGTCATTTGGGTGTAACTATGTCATAATAATACAGACTGATAACTGTACTAGGGTGTAAAATTTCAGTGTATTTTTGGTATTCTTCAACAAGTAAGTTGACTTTTACTTTCAGTACAACGGAAAACGTATAAATGTTTAATAGCTGGAAGTATCAGCTATTAAACATTTAAGGAACATTACTTAGCTCTTTAAATTTGTGTTTTATTTAGAATTCTGTTGTTACTTTTCTTTAATGAGACAAAAAAAATTTTAATTGAAAATCCTAGGAGAGGCAGATGCTTATTCTTTCATCGAATTCATGCTGCCTCTAATCTCCTTTGATATCCAGCAAGCAACATCAAGTCCATATAGGGACTTGTACAAAGGAGAAACAAGTTGTAATAAATTACTTCTTTCCAGGGCTTTATTTAATATCAATGCATCATGGAAACAGAACACTAAATTGCTACTTATAAACTAAATGTGCATTTCAAATAAAACATTTAACATTTTAAAGAGCTAGATTAAAAATGCCTAGAGGTCTGATTTTAAATGCAAGCAAAGATGAAAATTAAATGTCATTATCCAGACCTGAACATTTTTGAGCCATGCACATAGTGAGTTTTATACTTTTACCTCTATTTTACTCCAGGGATAGCACTGCTTTGTAGAACTAAATTTCAAAGTTCATTGTTAGGTACATTATCCTGGCTCAATATCCAGAGATAAATGAAATAATTCATTATAATCCACTGTCATGATCAATTGATAGAATACTGTTATGATCAATAACTTGACTCCACACACAAAAAAAGTTACCAAAATTTACTGAATTCCAAACTGAGCTAAACCCAAATGTTAATTATTTTTGAGCTACAAATCAACCAATTTTCATAAATAACCTGTTCACAATATGACACTATCTATCGGTTTTTTAAAATATTTCTGAACTGGGCCATTAAAATATTTTCCAAATATAAGTAAAGTTAGATTTGGTTTGAGATTATAACTATTCCAATACAACTCTGAAACCACTCAATGAGTCAGTGGGTAGATTATGTGTACAACATTTCATGCTAAAAAAAAGACCTGTTTAAGCAGAAATTTATATAAATTGCTTAGGGATGATATGTCTGTAAAATAATGATGCATTAATTATTATGTGTGCAATACAATATATTAATATAATATATATTTATATAATTAATTATAGAGTAATTTAGGATGAAATCATCTGAAATATAATATGAGTCTTTTCCTTCCTATTTTCATGAGTTGTCTTGGTGCTCACACACAATTCTCAAGCAAATTAATAGGACGCAAACTGTACTGACTTGCGAGGGCTGCTGTATCACCAAGTACCACAAGCTGGGCAGCTTGAACAACATAAATTTATTGTCTCACAGTTCTGGAGGCTGAAAGCCCAAGAAAAAGCGGTCCTGAGAAAGAGAGAATCTGTTTCGGGTCCCTCCCATCACCTTTGGTGGTTTGCTGGCACGTTTTAGCTTGTAGAAGCGTCACTTGCTCTCTCTCTCCATCTTTATATGCTGTTTGTCCCTGTGTCTTTCTCTGTGTCCAATTTTCCCCTTTTTCAAAGAACATCAGTTGTATCAGATGAAGGCCCACCATAGTGACCTCATCTTAACTAATTACATCTGTAAGGACCCGATTCTGAGACGGGGTTAGGACCTCAACCAGTATGGACTTTGGAGGGACACAAGTCTATGCATCACACAGACAGACAACATGCCCAAACCAGAACCCGGATCGCCAGGTTTAATGAGGGCTGTGAGGATAAGTCAAACTCTTGACTCAAATGAAATGTTTGTTTTACTCATAAATGTTATTCACTTGTGTTAACATAGCTCTTCATTGCTCGGGCCAATTGATCTTTTTTTTTTTTAGGTTCTCTGAGTACTTCCAAAAGCAAGCTTATTTTCAATTCAGACAATTAAAAACTGGTCCCTAATAAGACAGTATTATAGAAACCAGGTGCTTAAAAATAATAGGGCCTTGATTGAAATACTGTTTATTGTGTAACTGAACCAGTACAGTGCCAGTGTATCTGACCTCACCAAGAATTTGGAGATACTGTATGTGAAATAGAAAGGTCATTCTGAATCAAGGGTCTTCTGACAATCAGAACAATGATACAATTTCCCTGACCCCATGTCGGCTGTAATGTAACTTGCCTCTAGGTAGCTTTGACCACAAAGGAGTGGGAAAAACACTATTACTTAGTCATCTGCATAAAGATCTAAAGCCTTCTTTGGCATTGCAAGAAGAAAACAGAACTAAATTTCATCTATGCAACTTGCATTAGTTTCCTGTGGTTGTTATAACAAATGATCACAAACTTGGTAACATAAACAGCAGAAATTTATTCTCTCACAGTTCTGGAGGCAAGAAGCCCAACATCACGGTGTTAGCAGGGCAGTGCTCCTTCCAAAGGTTCTGGGGGAACGTCATTCCAGGGCTCTTCCAGCTTCTGGCTCCAGGCATTCCTTGGCATGTGGCCACATAGTTCTAACCTCTGCCTCTGTCTTCACAGGCCTTCTCCTATATGTGTCTTTAACTCCTCTTCTAGGCTTTCCAGGTGGCACGAGTGGTAAGGAATCCACCTGCCAATGCAGGAGACGTGGGTTCCATCCCTGAGTGGAAGATCCCCTGGAGGAGGGCATCCACTCCAGTATTCTTGCCTGGAGAATCCCATGGACAGGAGCCGGATGGGCTACAATCAATAGCGTCGCACAGAGTCGGACACGACTGAAGTGACCTCACACACACACACACACACACACACACACACATCTTCCCTTCTTCTGTTTCTCATAAGGACATCTATCACTAGATATAGGGCCCAATGGATAATCCAGGCAGATCTCACCTCAAGATCCTTAACTTAATTACATCTGCAATGACCCTTTTTCCAAATAAGCTCATATTCACGGGTTCTTAGGGTTGGGATATGGACATATCTTTGGGGGAGGGCACCTTTTAACTCACTGCACAACTGTCCAAGAATGCTGTTTGTATTTTAATAATATCTTTAATATTTCTCAAATTCAGTTCAGTTCAGTTCAGTTCAGCCGCTCAGTCGTGTCCGACTCTTTGGGACCCCATGAACTGCAGCAGGCAGGCCAGGCCTCCCTGTCCATCACCAACTGCCGGAGTCCACCCAAACCCATGTCCATTGAGTTGGTGATGCCATCCAACCATCTCATCCTCTGTCGTCCCCTTCTCCTCTTGCCCTCAATCTTTCCTAGCATCAGGGTCTTTTCAAATGAGTCAGCTCTTCACATCAGGTGGCCAAAGTATTGGAGCTTCAGCTTCAACACCAGTCCTTCCAATGAACACCTAGGGCTGATCTCCTTTAGGATGGACTGGTTGGATCTCCTTGCAGTCCAAGGGACTCTCAAGAGTCTTCTCCAACACCACAGTTCAGAAGCATCAATTCTTCAGCACTCAGCTTTCTTTGTAGTCCAACTCTCACATCCATACATGACTACTGGAAAAACCATAGCTTTGACTAGACGGATGTCTGTTGACAAAGTAATGGCTCTGCTTTTTAATGTGCTATCTAGGTTGGTCATAACTTTCCTTCCAAGGAGTAAGTGTCTTTTAATTTCATGGCTGTAATCACCATCTGCAGTGATTTTCAAATTAAGTAGTGCCATATTCGTATATTAGAAGTATGAGTTCTATTAAATCTGCTTTAGCTTCCAGCCTCATCTTTAGGCTCGTCTCTCTTCCATCTCTGCACTTTACCCCAGACAGCAAGTTGCTCCCCATTCTCTCTCCTCAGGGTTTTTGTCTGAGGATATTATTTTATTCTGTTGCACTCGTCTGTCCATACTTTGGGTTTCAGTCCGAGTTACTTTTCCAGGAAGAGTTCCTGACCCAACAAATCTATGTTAGAAGTCCTTCCCATGGAATTTACAGCACCATAAAGACAAATATAAAATGACAATCAATGGAGTAAAGCGAAGATATTAATAACAAGTGTTATTCATTCAGGCTAGGACTTATAACACACTATTTTTATGGCAGCCATATCTACTCCTAATTTAATTGCATTGTAGTGAGAGCATGTTTTCTGCATCAAATCAATCCTCTAAAGTTCTTAAAATTTCTTCTGTGATTTAGTAAACAACCAATATTTGTATATGTTGTGTGTAGGCTGAAGAGGAATTTACATAGATCTATTTGATCAATTAGATCAAGCCTGTCAATCATATTGCTTGAGTCATCTCTATCTTTACTCATGTTGGATTCTCTATCATCTGATGGAAATTTAGTCACCTCTCTCACACTGATTCAGGTTTATCACACCAAAACTCAAAGACTTTTCCCTCAGAACAATTTGATTCATTTTGAAGGGGCCAAATATTATTTAGATTGTAAAGTAAAATTGGGCAATCTACATGAACATAAAATAAAATGTGAATTCAAGATAATAATTCTCTTTTTGGACTCACACCTTGGTGTAATCCCCTCGAGTATGGGTGAGGCCAGGGACTTGCTTCTAATCAACATAACATGGCAAAGATGTGGTGCAACATGAGATGCTGCTCCCATGACCGTGTGATCTTATACGGCAGAGGTGATGGACTGGTTCTCCCGTGTTTAGGTTAGGTTTGTATGACGCCTGCCTTGATAGCAGACTTGCTTTAGAGTCTTGCCGTCTTTGCTGACTTTGAAGAAGCAAGCTGCCATGAGTCCTAGAGCAACAAAGAACTTATTTCTGCCAACAACATGAGTGAACTTGGGAGCAGACCTTTCTTCCCTAGAGCTGTCAGATATAAACCCACCCCACCTGTCACCTTGACTGCAGTCTTGGGGAGGACCCAGCTAAGGTGTGCATAGACTCTTAATGCATAAAAACTGTGAGACAATGTGTGTTGCTTTAAGTTGCTAACTTTGTGGTCATTTGTTTTGCAGCAGAGAAAACAAATACTATTTAGGAAACATTAATCACTGAGAATATATTGAGGATTAGAAACAGATAGATGGCCAGCCCAAGAAAATCTAAATATCATAATGTTTTCTGGGAGCTTCCAGGTGACTCAGTGGTAAAGAATCCACCTGATAATGTGAGGAGACACGGGTTTGATCCCTGGGTTGGGAAGATCCCCTGGAGGAGGAAATGCGAACCCACTCCAATATTCTTGCCTGGGAAATCCCATGGACAGAGGAGCCTGGCGGGCTACAGTTTGTGGGTTCACAAAGAGTTGGACATGGCTGAGTGACGGAGCACACACTCAGGAAACACACTCATAGGAAACACACTATGTTTCCTATGCTCTTTATTTTTTCTTATCTTGTCCTATAAACATATTTAAGAGGACGAAGATTTCTGAATATGTGCTTTGTGTGGCATTTTTGTAATAGAAAACACACACACAAAGAAACATCCCAAATGCCCCCAACAAAGGTGGACTAGTTAAATATATTTGGGTATGTCCAAATAATGGAACAGTATTTAAAATATTCATACATATCAACAGAGACGGATAGCCAAGAGATATTGCTAAGTTAGAAATTATTGATATATGATAAAAAAGTATAATCCAATTTGAGCTAAAAAAAAGAAAAGATACACTGTATGTAAGTGAGATAACACCTGCTCTCTGCAAATAAGAAGATAGAGGATAAATGTCATATGTTTAAATACATAAGGCCATTTTAATGCTGATAGTAACTCTAAAAAAGGTTTCATTTTCTTAGAGTAGGTAAATGTTCTGTGCATAGAAATTACTTCAATTCCTAGGATTATCTAAATTAGCTTGTTCTTCCTAAAAAAATGAAAAAACTTAAATACTGGTGCTGATTTTTAAATTGGTGAAGAGCTGTCAATTTGTGGCAATGAGATCCCATGGGGACAAGACCATGTTTGATATCCGCTGCAATTCCTGTTTCCTCTGCCAGCCAGATCCAATGAACAAATATTTGTGGCATGCAACTCACCCAGGGTTTGCCTGCAGCAGTCTGCACGTGCCCAGCTGTGCAGTCATCAGCCTGACACCTTAGAACATAGATGCTGCCGGCTTTTATCATCTTGGCGTGAATCCAAGGCTCATTCTCCAATGGAATAGACAAGAGATAAATCATCTTACCGACTCAGCCTCGCCATCACCAGACTCCTTTGTTGTGAACACTTAGCATACAATGAACACAAACTGATCAGTAGCTTGAGTCACAGCTGGCCCTGAGACCTCAATGTCAAAATCACACCAGCTTTTCTTCAATAGCCTCTAAGCGTATAAATACCAGCTTCAAATATTTAGGATGCTACATACCAAAAAGGAAAAGTGCAAATTTCACATTTGCAGCAAAACTGCTCTCTCACTGAATGATCAGGACTCAGTGTTCCCATTCTGGCAAGATCAGACAGAGGGAATATATATTTGTTTAATTACAGTCTTTGAAGAGAATAGCACATTCTTAGGCTGCAACTTTCTGGAAGAGAGTTTAGGATATATGATACATCAGAACCTTCCCTGAAAAGGATTTTAATTCCATAATAGGCAGCAAATTTCCACAACTTTCTATATGTCCTCCACTATATTAAGACCTTCCTTGAAAAGGGTTACAATTCAATAATTATATTGTTATTGTTAGGCTGTCTGCAATGAGAAAAAGAAATACTTTTCCTAAAATTACCACACAGAATAAGGTGAAAATGGGACTTGGAACCTAAAATTTTCTAGGTCATTTTCTACATGAGATTATTTTACTTTGCTAGTAAAGACTCATTAGCATTAGTCACTCAGTCATATCAGACTCTTTGTGACTCCATGGACTGTAGACCTCCAGGCTCCTCTGTCCACGGGGGTTCTCTAGGCAAGAACACTGGAGTGGGTTGTCATTTCCTCCTCCAGGGGTTCTTCCCGACCCAGAGATTAAACCCGGGTCTCCCGCATTGCAGGCAGACTCTTTACCCTCTGAGCCAGCAGGGAAGCCCCAAGTATGGTGCCATTTCCTTCTCCAGAGGATCTTCCCAACCCAGGGATCAAGCCCAGGTCTCCTGCACTGCAGACAGACTCTCTACCCTCTGAGCTACAAGGCAACCCACTGCCAGGAAGGCCCATTGAAGTACAGTAAAAATGAGGTCTGTGGACACATTTTCATTTTATTGTTTTCTAAAAATAGAATGAATGTAATTGTCAGAGTCATTTCATGACACCACCTTGATATGTAAAATATTTGCTTCTAAACCAAGACTGTTTCTACTTCAATCTTTTTTTTTTCATTAAATGAGTGATTTATTATTTTTCTAGAAAGAATCTTTTACTTCTGGGTCAGTCCACACAGAGAGCATCCCGCATCACTCTGGTGACTAGGAGCCACCTCTCTAATTCACATAATCTTCTTGTTCAGTCGCTAAGCCGCATCCAACGCTTTGTGATCTTGTGAACTGCAGCACGCCAGGCTCCTCTGTCCTCCACTGTCTCCTAGAGTTTGTTCAAATTCATGTCCACTGAGTCAGTGATGCTATCTAACCATCTC
Source organism: Cervus elaphus (assembly GCF_910594005.1). Classification (NCBI taxonomy): domain Eukaryota; kingdom Metazoa; phylum Chordata; class Mammalia; order Artiodactyla; family Cervidae; genus Cervus; species Cervus elaphus. The sequence goes on along the minus strand of NC_057840.1, from coordinate 27,566,312 downwards.
ACCCTCTCCCGCCCTCTTCTCCTTTTGCCTTCAGTCTTTCCCAGCATCAGGGTCTTTCCCAATGAGTTGGTTTTTTGCATCAGGTGGCCAAATAACCTTCTTCTTCAATCTTAAACCTATATTTTGCAAATTCATTTAAAAAAAAAAGAACAACTGGACATCCGTATGCAAAAAAAAAAAAAAGTTAATCTAGACAGAGATCTCTATAGATGGAAAGACTGAGGGCAGGAGGAGAAGGGGACAACAGAGGATGAGATGGTTGGATGGCATCACCGACTCAATGGACGTGAGTTTAAGCAAACTCCAGAGATCTTAGAGCCCTCATAAAAATTAACTCAAAATGGATCCTGGGCCTACATGTAAAGCAAGAACTATAAAGCTCCTAAAGATAACAAAGGAGAGACATCCATATGACCTTGAGTAAGGCGATGATTTTTTAGATATACCACCAAAGATAAGATCCACAAAAGGCAGTCGATAAGACTTCATTAAAATTAAAACCGTTTTTTTTTTTAGAGAATGTCAAAAGAATGAGAACTCAAGCCTCAGCCTGGAAAACATTTGCAAAAGACACATCTGATAAAGGACTGTTATTCAAAATAAATAAAGAACTAAAAACTCAAAAATAAAATAACCCAATTTTTAAATAGCAAAGGATCTGAACAGACACCTCTTCAAAGAAAATATATAGATGGCAAGTAAGCATATGAAAAGATGCCCAACATCATATGTCATTCAGGAGATGCAAATTAAAGCAACAATATGATAACCTGTTGCTGGGAAAGACTGAGGGCAGGAGGAGAAGGGGACGACAGAGGATGAGATGGTTGGATGGCATCACCGACTCAATGGACATGAGTTTAAGCAAAGTCCAGGGGATGGTGAAGGACATGGAAGCCTAGCGTGTTGCAGCCCACAGGGTCACAAAGAGTCAGACACAACTTAGCTAAGGAACAGCAGTGACACCCATCTATTAGAATGGCCACCATGCCAAATGCTGATAAAGATGAGGAATAACAGGAACTCACATTCATTGCTGGTGGGAATACAAAGTGGTACAGCCACTTTGGAAGGCAGTTTGGTGATTTCATATGAAACTAAACATACTCGTATTATATGATCCAGCAATCATGCTTCCAGGTATTTCCCTAAATGAACTGAAAACTTACGTCCGTACAAAACTCTGTACCTGGGTAGTTTACAGCAGCTTTATTCATAATTGCCAAAACTCAGAAGCAACCGCTCCCTTCAGTAGGTGAAGGGATAAATAAACTGTGGTACATCCAGACAATGGAATATTACTCAGTGCTAAAAGTAAATAAGAAATAAGCTATCAAGCCATGAAAAGACATGCAGGAAACACACGTTTAAAAAAGGTAATATGAAAAGAAGTAAAAAAAAAAAAAGTAGTAGTTTGTATGATTCAAACTACAGGACATTATGGAAAGTGCAAAACTATGGAGACAGTAAAAAGATTATTGGTTGTCAGGGGCTATAGAGGGGTGAGAAGGAATGCTAGGCAGAGTGTAGAGGATTTTCAGGGCAGTGAAACTATTCTGTGTAATACTACTATACTTTTGTCAAAACCCACAGAACGTTCAACATCAAAAGTGGTTTTTGCACAATGAGGTACCATTACACGCCAGTCAGGATGGCTGCGATCCAAAAGTCTACAAGCAATGCTAGAGAGGGTGTGGAGAAAAGGGAACGCTCTTACACTGTTGGTGGGAATGCAAACTAGTACAGCCGCTATGGAGAACAGAGTGGAGATTCCTTAAAAAACTGGAAATAGAACTGCCATATGACCCAGCAATCCCACTTCTGGGCATACACACTGAGGAAACCACATCTGAAAGAGACACGTGTACCCCAATGTTCATCGCAGCACTGTTTATAATAGCCAGGACATGGAAGCAACCTAGATGCCCATCAGCAGATGAATGGATAAGGAAGCTGTGGTACATATACACCATGGAATATTACTCAGCCGTTAAAAAGAATACATTTGAATCAGTTCTAATGAGATGGATGAAACTGGAGCCCATTATACAGAGTGAAGTAAGCCAGAAAGATAAAGACCAATACAGTATACTAACACATGTATATGGAATTTAGAAAGATGGTAACGATAACCCTATATGCAAAACAGAAAAAGAGACACAGATGTACAGAACAGACTTTTGGACTCTGTGGGAGAAGGCGAGGGTGGGATGTTTCCAGAGAATAGCATCGAAACATGTATATTATCTAGGGTGAAACAGGTCACCAGCCCAGGCTGATGCATGAAACAAGTGCTCAGGGCTGGTGCACTGGGAAGACCCAGAGGGATCGGGTGGAGAGGGAGGTGGGAGGGGGGATTGGGATGGGGAATACATGTAAATCTGCGGTTGATTCATATCAGTGTATGGCAAAAACCACTACAATATTGTAAAGTAATTAGCCTCCAACTAATAAAAATAAATGGGAAAAAAAAGTGGTTTTTGAGCAGAAAGAAAGGCCTGAAGTGCAGAGCCACTCCTGAAGAAACTCAAGAGGCTGCAGTGGCAGAGGATGGGATGACGGAAAGTAGGGTCCAACCACTGAAGTCGGCTGCCTTTCCTCCAGGCTTTAGCATTTCAGAAATTAAGAAGAAACAATGGTGACACTTAACGTTTGGTAGAAATAGCAGCAGTGGAAGAAAAAGTTGGCAGTTAAGAAAAACTCAGAGAGAGAGGCTCTCAGTGATAAGGTTCCATCAAAGCCTGTACCCAAGACCACTGACAACCAGTGAAATGTATGATGAAAACGTAGTATATATCCTAACGATGAAGAGGTTGTTTATGACGAAGCTACAGACGAATTTGCTTCTTACTTCAATATACTTCTCCCAAGATTCTCATCACCACATCAGGGTGATCTCATGGGAGAACACTATGACTCTATGACCATCTCTCTACAGTTATACCAAACTCACATGCTTCTTACAGAAGAGCACTAGCTCTGAAAAAATTATTTCACAGTGCCATCTCAAGAGATTTCACAGACCTGATTGTTATTAATAAGATCATAAAATACCAAATGGATTAATTCTGAGTCAGCTGCCAAACAGCTCAGTTGCTCAGTTTAAGCAGTGTTCATCTGCATAAAGAAATTAAACAAAGTGGAGTCACTCAGTCGTGTCCGATTCTTTGCGACCCCATGGACTATTGCCTACCAGACTCCTCCGTCCATGGGATTTTCCAGGCAAGGGTACTGGAGTGGGTTGCCATTTCCTTCTCCAGGGGAATCGAATCCTGACCCAGGGATCGAATCCGGGTCTCCCGCATTGTAGACAAACGCTTTACCATCTGAACCACCAGGGAAGTTAAAGAAATTAAGAGAAGAGGCAAAAAAAAAAAAAAAAAAGAGAGAGAGAGAGAAGAGGCAAAGAGCCAACAGTACACACACCTGAAATAATTTTGAACAATTTTAACAACACAACTGGGTCATTCTATTGGATATATGTTTGCAACTCTCTTTCCCCTTAATCCTCAATTTATTGGAAGGCAGGTTGCCACATTCCACAGTCAACAGGATTATATATTCTTCAGATGTCACAGATACATATTCAAGAGTGAAAAGAAAGTGGGAATTCAGGAACTTGCCCCACGTTTTACGTTAAAATTAGGATCTCTTCAGAAAGGAACCTTTGATTCTAAATATGGAGAATATGAATGGGTCCACAAGCCCTGGGAAATGGATAGAAGTAGAAGAAAATTCCATTTATAAAGGACTGAGGGGGTACTAATGGATTGTGATGAACAGGTCTATCTTGAGTTTATGAAACAAGACCCTTTTCAAAATGGCAACTACTGACTTCATGAAACTTCCTTCATGTATAAAGAAAGCTGAGTGCTGAAGAATTGATACTTTTGAACTGTGGTGTTGGAGAAGACTCTTGAGGGTCCCTTGGACTGCAAGGAGATCCAACCAGTCCATCCTAAAAGAAGTCACTCCTGCATATTCATTGAAGAACTGATGCTGAAGCTGAAACTCCAATTCTTTGGCCACCTGATGCAGAGAACTGACTCATTTGAAAAGACCCTGATGCTGGGAAAGATTGAAGCCAGGAGGAGAAGGGGAAAACAGAGGATGAGATGGTTGGATGGCATCACCGACTCAATGGACATGAGTGAGTAAACTCCAGGAATTGATGATGGACAGGGAAGCCTGGCGTGCTGCAGGGGTCGCAAAGAGTCAGACACAACTGAGTGACTGAACTGAACTGAACCTTCATTCCTGGACAAAGTATCAAGTGCCACAAATTACCACTATTTATTCAGCAAATAAAAAATCATGTTGTTAAGAAAAAAGGTGATTTCTAATGTAGACCATGATAGACTTTGGATAACAATGATAGGTTAAGGTAGGTCCATCCATTGTAACAAATGTACCACTCTGGTGGGGGATGTGGATAATAGGAAGAGTTGTACATGTGTGGAGACAAGAATCAATGGGAACTCTCCATATTATCAGCTCAGTTTTCCTGTGAACCTAAAAATCACCCTAAAAAAAAGAAAATTTATTAGTTAAAAAGTCAAACATTCAAAATTGCATTTGCCAATTTTAGGAAATACCAGTTTAAGGTATGTTAGTAAGTTGGGGAGCTCTAAATAGGTTTTTAAAATTTTATTTTTAATTGGAGGATAATTAAATTGCGTTACAATGTTGTGTTGGTTTCTGCCTTACAACAGTGTGAATCAGCCACAGGTACACGTGTGTCCCCTCCCTCCTGAACCTCCCTCCCACCCCCCACCCCATCCCACCCCTCTAGGTTGTCACAGAGCACCAGGCTGAGCTCCCCGCCTCACACGTAAGTTCCCACTGGCTATCTATTTTACATTTGGTAATGTACACGTTTTAGCACTACTCTTTCAATTCGTCTCACCCTCTCTTTCCACTGCTCTGTCCACAAGCCTGTTTTCTATGTCTGCATTCTCTACTGCTGCCTTGCAAGTAGGTTCATTAGCAGCATTTTTCTGGATTCTAAATATATGCATTAAGATACTACATTTGTTTTTCTTTTTCTGACTTACTTTATTCTGTATAACAGGCTCTAGATTCATCCACCTCACTAGAACTGACTCAGATTCATTCCTTTTTATGGCTGAGTAATACTGCCTTGTAAAATGTAATTTTTAAAATATAACAAATATATACGTAAAATGTAGATACCCAGGAGAAGGTGTAAAAACATACTTAGTGTCCCACAAATAGAAGCAGCCTAAAGGCAGGAGGAGAAGGGGATGACAGAGGATGAGATGGCTGAATGGCATCACCGACTCGATGGACATGAGTTTGAGTAAACTCCGGGAGTTGGTGATGGACAGGGAGGCCTGGTGTGCTGCGATTCATGGGGTCGCAAAGAGTCGGACACGACTGAGCGACTGAACTGAACTGAACTGAGAGAACAGTATCATGTGGATTTCAAAGAAGCAGCGCCTCTAGGTGAGCTTTAGCCAGTGCTTGAGGTGGGGGAAAGGAAACAGCTTAAGGTTCTCCTTTGGGTGGTCCATGCACTTTTGCTTCTCCAATTCTGGACGAATATACAGTGAGCATTGGCTTAGCATCAGGTCAAGGGAGGGTCCGGCCGAGGTGGTTTGGGTGATGGGCGGCAGACCTGGGAAGTGATCCATCTCAGTTCCTTACTGGGATTTCAAGGTCAGTCTATGGCAGTGTGTTTCTGGCTTAGTTCCCTCATTACTTACTTTCATACCTTAGTTACAAATTTCCAGAATAAATGGCACTGTACCATAATCCTAGAAATGAAATAGATTCCATGAAAACAGCCCTACAGAATAAGAAAGAATCTTAGGGCTACCATTATTTTTTTCCTTTTCTACTCACTATGTCTCTTAATGGTGCTTTTTTAGAATACCTGCCCTTTATGAAGGGCTTCCCTTGTGGCTCAGCTAGTAAAGAATCCGCCTGCAATGCAGGAGACCTGGGATCGATCCCTGGGTTAGGAAAATCCCCCAGAGAAGAGAAAGGCTACCCACTCCAGAATTCTCGCCTGGAGAATTCCATGGACTTTATAGTCCATTGGGTCACAAAGTGTCAGACATGACCAAATGACTTTCACTGAGCCCTTAATGAGAAGTCCAACATTTCTAAGATGCATATACAGTTGCAAGGAACAGGATCTAAACTTCCTTTGCTGATAAGACCCATTTTGTTGGATTTGGGAGTGCAGTTAGATCCATGGCCTTGTATTTTCCCTGTTGGAGTGAGAAAGTCTTCAACTGAGTGCATAGTCAATGGGTGTTCCATCAGCAGAGCACTGCTGCAGGTGATGTAGATGGAACCAGGAAGGGTTCTAAAGACTGCTCTCCTTAAAGAAGCTTAAATCTCCTTGAAGTACACCATATATAAATCAGCTACTATTAAAAACAAACAAAAAAAACCCTTTTATTAAAACCTGAGAAGGATGTTCTGTTTTTGCATAAAGCACTTTAATCCCTGCCTCATGACTTCCAACAAGGAACTCTACCGTTGAAGAGAGAGAGAGAGAAGAAAGAATTTGTGGTATAAGGCATTCCTATAGCTTGTGTTTCTTCAAGTAACAAAAACATGAAGCCCTGGGAATTTGCTGGCGGTCCAGTGGTTAGATTTCATACTTTCACTGCCATGGCCCAGGTTCGATCCTGGTTAGGGAACTAAGATCCCACAAATTGCACAGTGTGCCTCCCGCCCCAACCAAGAAAAAAAAAAAAAAAATCAACCAACAAAGCAACCAATCAAACAACAACAAAAAACATAACACATTGCTTCCTAAGAAGACCTATGAGTAACTTACTGTGAGAGAGACTTGGAGTACAAAAGATCCCCTTACTGTTACCCCAAGTGAATTAAGTATGATACAGACCTGCTTTATTAAGTTCAGATAAACAAAGGAATTTACTTTGTCTTACCAAGAGAGATGCATAAGTGGAATCCACTCTCATGTTCTTTATTCATTTTATAAATAATATCTCAGGAATGGGGCTCTACTAATACTAACTCATTTAGCCTATGTAAGGGGGCTTCCCAGGTGGCACAGTGGTAAAGAATCTGTCTGCCAACGCAGAAGACGAAAAAGACGCAGGTTTGAGCCCTAGGTTGGGAAGATCCTCTGGAGTAGGAAATGGCAACTTACTCCAATATTATTGCCTGGAAAATTCCATGAACAGAGAAACCTGGCGATCTACAGGCCATGGGATCACAAAGAATTGGACACGACTGAACACTGAGCACCTATGTAACAACTCCATAAAGGATTAATGATAGTTGTCTACTTAGCATTAGTTTTACTAAGTATTTATATTTGATCTATAATAAAGGGATAGGTGTTTAGTATTAAAATTACCTGGGTAAATGAGTTGGAACTGGAAATACAGTACATCAAGATTTCCAGGAGAAATATCAACAACCTCAGACATGCAGATGATACCATTCTAATGGCAGAAAGTGAAGAGGAACTAAAGAGCCTCTTGATGAGGATGAAAGAGGAGAGTGAAAAAAACTGGCTTAAAATTCAGCATTCAAAAAACTAAGATCATGTCATTCAGTCCCATCACTTCACGGCAAATAGATGGGGAAAATGTGGAAGCAGTGACAGATTTTATTTTCTTGGGCTCCAAAATCACTGCAGATAGTGACAGCAGCTATGAAATTAAAAGACACTTGCTCCTTGGAAGAAAATGTATGATAACCTAGACAGCATATATAAAAAGTAGAGAACATCACTTTGCCAACAAAGGTCTGTATAGTCAAAGCTATGATTTTCGCAGTAGTCATATATGAATGTATAGTTAGACCATAAGGAAGGCTGAGCACCAAAGAATTGAAGCTTTTGAACTGTGGTGCTGGAGAAGACTCTTGAGAGTCCCTTGGACAGCAAGGAGATTAAACCAGTCAATTCTAAAGAAAATCAACCTTGAATATTCATTGGAAGGACTAATGCTAAAGCTGAAGCTCCAATACTACGTCCACCTGATGCAAAGAGACTACTCATTGGAAAAGACCCTGCTGGTGGGAAAGACTGAAGGCAGGAGAAGGGGATGACAGATGATGAGATGGTTGGATGGCATCACTAATTCCATGGACAACAGTTTGAGCAAACTCCAGGAGACAGTGAACGACAGGGAAGCCTGGAGTGTTGCAGTCCATGAGGCCGCCAAGAGTCAGACACGACCGAGCAACTGAGCAACACACAGTACCTACAGAGATCCTACAACTGTAACCAAACATGTCGCCAAATCAAAGATTTGATATTTCTTAAATTTCCTCTAAAATTAGATAAAATTGATATGACTGACTGTGGCTTCCTGGACATACTTCATCCATACATGACTAGAGGATTTTCATGTGATAGTAAAATAAAGGCTTTTAATCTTAAATAAAGAATATCTATGAATACTCATCTTATTATTGTAAAGTGAAGTAAAGTGAAGCGGTGTCTGACTCTTTGCGACCCCATGGGCTGTAGCCTACCAGGCTCCTCCATCCATGGGATTTTCCAGGCAAGAATACTGGAGTGGGTAGCCATTTCCTTCTCCAGGGGATCTTCCCAACCCAGGGATTGAACCTGGGTCTCCTGCATTGCAGGCAGATGCTTTACCACACCAGGGACTATTGTAAGAAAGAGTCAAATCACATTATTTATTTTCGTCAGGTATCCGAGATTTTCATCCTCCTCTTGTCACAGAAATCACCTTAGCAGAAAGTGCAAACCACAGGAAGGTGAAAACACAGGAGCAGCAATTCCGTTGACTGTTTTTCAGAGGTCAGCTTGGATCACACCGTCTGCTCTCTGACGAGGTCTGTGATGCTATGTGTTACAGATGGCGCATCTTACAGGTTGTTCCCAGTGATGAATAACACATTGCAGGGAACACTCCGGATGAATCGGAGCAGCGGTCTGAACACTCCTTTAATTTGAATTTCATTATTCCAGGGCTGAGAATTCTAGTCCTGGAAGAGCACACTGCTCTGTTTGGGCTCCCTTTCAATAAGTGTCTCTTTGGAATTTTTCCCTCCCCTTGGCAGCACACTCAGCAGTAAATAACTCCACGGGACTGCCATGCAGTGAGACAACGCTGCAAGCAAAGGGCCTCCTACACGCAAGAGCCTCTACATGCCCCGTCAAGAGGCTAGTACAACCTTCAGCTTCTGACAGCCACGTCTCTCACTAATTTGTATCACCTTCCATCCCCACACTCAAGGGCATTTTCTGGAGATACCATTATGAGGCCAAACTATTTCTTCATCACAGAGAGGTGTTAGCTACATTCGAAGAAAGCCCATATTACTTAATTTAATATTTAGCTGATTCCTCACCAAAAGTGGGGCTTGATAGAAATTCAAATGCTGCAACTTCATGTGTTGTTAAAAATACCACCAAAAGGAAAATTTAGCCTGGGTACCAGAAATATGTTCTTTTCTTTCTGAGATGGCAAAATTCCGTCTCTGACATTTTCTAGCTTTTTTTTCACCCCAGGAACTGTCCAGGGAAAGGATGTACAATAAATATGATTTACATATAATACATCTGTATTCATACTTGGAATTAGAAAATCTCATAATTTCTATGGGCATCTTTAAGAAAACCATAAACCCTCCTTGATTTCATAATGTAATCACCACCACCATCTTCTATGCATTTAAAAATTTTTTTTGCTTATTTATCTCTTTATGGCTGCCCACAGGCTTTTTCTAGTTGCAGCAAGCAGGGGCTACTCTCTTGTTGCAGTGTTCGGACTTCTCATTGCAGTGGCTTTTCTTGTTGCAGAGCATGGACTCCAGGGTGTTAGGGTTTCAGCAGTTGTGGGGCATGGGCCTAGTTGCCTCACAATATGTGGAATCTTCCCAGACCAGGGATCGAACCCGTGTCCCCTGCCTTGGCAGGTGGATTCTTAACCACTGGATCACCAGGAAAGTGCACCACTTTCCATAGCGACTGGACATGTACTTTGACTTCTATTAGGCACTGGGGATAAAGAGATTGATAAGGCCATCTTTGACTTCCCTGGTGTCTCAGTGGTAAAGAATCTGCATGCCAAGTACAGGAGATACGGGGTTGATCCCTGGATCGGGAAGATCCCCTGGAGGAAATGGCAGCCCACTCCAGTATTCTTGCCTGGGAAATCCCATGGTCAGAGAAGCCTGGTGGGCCACAGTCCATGGGGCTGCAAAAGAGTCAGACACACCTTAGCACCTAAACAACAACGAAGGCCATCTTTGCCCTCATGTCTTTGCAATCCAACAAATTTTGCAATCCAAAATTCTAACGTATTTAAATTTTTACCTTGCCATTGGCCAGAGAGTGAAGGGAAAGAACCTTAAAAATGAAACCTTCAATAGGAAAAATACAGCCTGGGGAGGGCTAGGACTAGCACTGGCAAAGAAATCAGACTTCTCTTAAGCAAGAAAGCCCACAGTGATGGGCTGAAGAATACTCCAATTCCTCCACCCCAGATGGCCACATCCTAACCCCTAGAATCTGTGCATGTTCCTGTTGTTCCGTCGCTCAGTCGTGTCCAACACTTTGCGACCGCATGGACTGCAGCACGCCAGGCTTCCCTGTGCATATGTTACCTTATATGACAGAAGAGACTTTGCAAGTGTGATTAAATTAGATCTTGAGATTATCCTGGATTATCTGGGTGGGCTCAGTCTAACTACAAGAGTCCTTAGAAAAGGGGGACAAGAGGATGAGAATCAGGGGAGAAGATGTAAGGACCAGAGCTGATGTTAGAGATGAGAAGAAGCAATGCTACTGACTTTGAAGATGGATAAAGGGGCCAGGTGCCAAAGAGTGTGGGTGGACTCTACATGAAAGTAAAGGCAAGGAAATGAATTCTCCTCTAGAGCTTCACAGGTGGTGCTAGTGGTAAAGAATTCAACTGTCAGTGCAGGAGATACAAGAGACATGGGTTCGATTCCTAGGTCAGGAAGATCCCCTGGAGAAGGAAATGGCAACTCACTCCAGTATTCCTGCCCAGAGAATCCCATGGACAGAGGATTCTGGTGGGCTAAAGTCTATGGGGTCACAAAGAGTCAGATTTGACCTAAGAGACTTAGCACGCACCTAGCACACGCACTAGAGTTTCCAAAGAAATGCAACCCTACTGGCACAATTCAGAACCATAAGAAAATAAACCTGTGTGGCTTAAGCCACTAAACTTGCAGTTATTTGTTACAGCGATGACAGGAAACTAATACAGACTCTCTTTACACCACTGGAAGCTAGACTTGGTTCCCAACACAAAGACAGATACATGTGATCCTTGCAATTCCAAGTATAATAAACCTTTGCGTATGTGTGCTCAATTGTGTCTGACTCTGTGACCCCACAGACTGTAGCTTGCCAGGCTCCTCTGCCCATGGAATTTTCCAGGCAAGAATACTGGAATGGGTTGCCATTCCCTCCTCCAGGGGATCTTCCTGATCCAGGGATCGAACCTGAGTCTCCTGCATTGGCAGCTGGATTCCTTACCCTTCAGCCACCTGGGAAGCCCACAATAAACCTTCAGCACTGGCCTATCCTAAATTGACTATTTCTTTGAACTTATCTGCTAACACTCTCTCTTGAAATCATGTCACTTCCTCTATATTGACGTCCAAGCCATCCCTCCAATGGATGAAGCCTGCCCGATCTCATGTTGTTCCCTTTTCCTGATACTCACAGTTTCTTCACAAATCTGCATGTCCTCAGAGATGCCTTCCTTGACCACTCTGTCTTCAAGCAGCCCCGTCATGCTCCTGACACCACATTCTATTTTGCTTCACAACACTTACAACTACCTCATATATTTGCTCACGTATCCATCTCCCCTGATAGAACGTAAGTCTTGTTTTGTTCACTGCTATATGGCCAGAGCCTGGACAATTTCTGCAACACTGTGGGTGCTCAAAGCAAAATGTTTGAGTCCACAAAACTACTATGGGGGTTATCGACGGGCACAACAAATAGTGCTGGGGTATTTCTCTTTCTCCAGATAAAGAACATTCGCTCTAGGCCTTTCTTTGTTAGAGTGTCTAATCTTTGTACATATACCTCTGGAGTTAATGAGGAAAAATGAGCAGCAACTTCCCTTGGAAATATTAAAAAGATATCTTTCAATTTCTGAGAGAGAAAGTGAAAGTTTTATTTCAGGTGAGATAATAGAATAAATATGCTATATGGAAATAATTGTTGAATTGAGTTGTTGAAATCTAACTTCAATATCTCTCTGAGTCCTAAGATGCTTCCCTCTTTCTCTCTCTCCCATCTTTTATACACGTATGTATATACTTTATATAGCAAAAGATACATATGGGGATAGTATACAATTTATAGAACTTTATTCCACAAACAAAACCTATAGTGATATCTCAAAAGGCTATGAATTACTAAAAGTTTGATCATAGATCTGGCTCAAATTGAGTAACTTTCTAAAAGACCTAAGCTATCACAGAGAATAAGATAATGCTTATGACTGAGAAGACACAAGTTCATATTTTAACCAATATAACAACACTCGTGTGTAATATGATAATAAATATAATAAACACAAAATAATAAAAATGGTTTTTAAACAATCACACTATAATTTACAGAGAAAACTGACAATTTTCTGCTTAAAATCAATCCTCTTGTGAAGTACCTCACTCATCCTAGTGAGATTATTATTGTTCAGAACATTTTTATAAATTCGATTGGAATCACCATCAGAGATGGAAGAAAGAAGATATACAAATGGCCAACAAACATAGGAAAGAAAACTCAACATCATTATTCATGAGGGTAATGCAAATCAAAACCATGGTGAGACAATATTTCACGTCACTAGGATGGCTATTACTTAAAAAATGGAAAATGACCTGCGTTGATGAGGATATTCATAAGCTAGAACCCTCATATATTATCGGTGGGCATGTGAAATGGTGCGGCCACTGTGGAAACAGTTTAGTAGTTCCTCAAAAGTTAAACACAGAATTACCATATGACTTAGCAATTCTACTTCTAGGCATAGTCCCCAAAGAACTGAAAACAGATACCCCAAAAATACATGTACACAAATGCTTATAATATTTAACACTATTAATGACAGCTAAATGGTGGAACCAACCCAAATGTCCATCAGTAGATGAATGAACACACAAAATGTGGCGAATCCACACAGAATCCACGCTGATGTTATTCAGGCATAAAAAGGAACAGAGTATTGATACATTCTGCAATGTAGATGAACCTTGAAAACTTTATCCTAAGTAAAAAAAAAAATCAGATAATAAAAGGTCATATACCACATGATCCCACTTACAGGAATGTTCAGAATAGGTAAATCCACATGGAGAGAAAGCAGATTGGTGCATATAAGAGGCTTAGGTGGAGGGGAAAATAGAGAATGATTGTACAGTGGATAGATGAAGAGTTTTCTTTTGGGTGATGAAAATATTTTAGAACCAGGTAGAGTAGTTGGTGGGCTTTCTCAGTGTGCTAGTGATAATGAACCCACCTGCCAAAGCAGGAGACATAAGAGATGGCAGGTCCAACCCCTGGGTCGGGAAGATCCCCCAGAGGAGGGAATGGCAACCCACTCAAGTATTCTTGCCTAGAGAATCCCATGGACAGCGGAACCTGGTGGGCTACAGTTCCATAGGGTTGCAAAGAGTCGGACATGACTGAAGCAACTTGGTATGCATGCACAGAGTAATTGGTAGTTTTACAACACCGTGAATTCACTAAATACCACTGAATTGTATACTTTAAAATGGTTAATTTTATACTACATAAATTTTACCTTGCTTAAAAAAATTTTTTATAAAAATGAGAAGATTCTTTTGAATTCTCCAGGGCTACCTACGTAGTAACATATCATATTGCTTGTGGTTAGTTACTTAATAAATATTTATGAAACTTAATGGTAGAAAGTATTTATGCCCTGAAAGCAAATTTCTTTTTTAGAATTGGTCAAGATCATTCTAGGCCAAGTCAGCTGAATAAGTTATCAACTTGAATCATGCCATCTTAGTTGTGAAAATAATAATGTGTAACGACAAAATCAGAGACCACTGCCAGAAATGAATAAAACTGAGAAGGACCCTGTGGGGCCTTTTCAGGGACAGACCGCCCCCCCTCACCCCTTGGGTTCCCTGTTTCTTGTTTGAAAAACTTTAGCCTCCTAGGCCTTCCTCAAGTTCCAAAGAGCAAATTTAATTAGAGAAGTGAGAAGATGCAGAAACAAAGGAAAGCAGTCAATTAAGACAAAACAGAGTTTAGCCATTAAACAAAGTCAAGGACCTTTAGTTCCTTCTCAAGAGCTATCGATAATACCCTGAGCCATATCTTTGGCTTATTTTGAAGATACTAAAACCCCCATCAGGTGGAAGAAGTTAACTTCAAACTAACACCAGTATGATGACCCCAGACCAGTTGGAACCAGATGTTGAGAATGTTGACTCCTAAACTACCACCCAGTTTCCCCACCATCAACCAATCAGAAGAATGTCCACGACTTGATCAGGTACCTTGTGACCCTCTCCCTCAACTTACCTTTAAAAGCCCTTCCCTGAAAGCCATTGGGGACGTCAGGTCTTTTGAGCATGAGCTGCCTGTTCTCCTTGTTTGATCCCTTGTTAGATACTTTGCAATAAACACCGTACGTTCCTTCACCACAGTGCAGGGTCAGTAGACTGGCATTACTGCGCATGGGCAAATAGACTCAGGTTTGGCTTCGTAACTCATGTTTCCCTCTGCTTACAGAACCTATTCCTCAAACCCTCAGCCCACATGTCACCTCCCCTTGGAGCTTCTCCACTCTCGTCAAGCAGAGCTTCCCCTTGAATCTTCCCCTTTGCACTGTACACAGCTACCCTAAGCACTTCCTCTTCTAGAACTTATCTGTCTTCCCACAGCAGTGTCAGCTCAAAAGAAAACAATAGTTCCATTTTACTGACAGACACTTAGCAAGAAGCACCATGTTGGCAGATAGAAGGCTTCACAAATGTTTGTTGAATGACAGAATGAATGAGCAAAGTTTGGTATGGTCTGTAAACTGACTTGAGAGACAACTTGAAAATCAGAATTTCCTATTTGTTTTGAGTAATATCAACATTCTGAAATTAATGTATACCCATCCAATGTGGTTTTTGAAAGAAATTCTCTTCGGCTGCTTAAATTCTAATATCTTTGCTAAAATCCATCCCTGTCCTTAAATTGACATCTTATACTTTTTCTCCCTAGAGTGACTGGCATGCACAGAATTCTTATGCATCTTAAGAAAGACGCTCTTAAGACCAAAGTTTTTCAAAATAAACCTGTGCTAACTTGCTCTCATAAAAGTAAACAACAGGTCTTTGTCATTAAGGAAGAAATGTTTTAATATTTTTGTAATCAAGCTGCCACTGCAATTCTGCCAGGCCTCTCTTATCTCATGGGAACATCCTCTGATAACAATGCAGTTTTGTGCTAAATTTCAAACAAATCTGGGCCACTGCAGGTTTGAAGGGGTGGGGACAGTCATGTGATTATGTGGCTTCATTCTGTTGTTACCCAAAACAAGATGAAATTCTTAGCATTTTTCTTTGACGTTGGGCCACTTCTTGAAACTTGAAACAGCATGAAACTTAAAAGCAAGCGTTCAAGCAAATTGAAATAAGAAAAAAAATCAATGTTCAACTGAAACCACACCAAACTGATAACAAGATTTTACAAAGCTATGCTTACAAATCTCCTGAGTTCTGTAACCCAGTCTTATTTAAACATTGAGATGGAATTCACATTACCAAAAATAGTACTTCCATCCCCCCAGCACAAGCACTCAGGGTTCTGATCACTACTTGGCGTTATAACATATATTTATTGCTTATCTGTTTGTTGCCTTTTTGTCCCAATACCATGAGAGTTCTGTGGAGCAGGGACTGGGTATGTCTTATCACTGTTGTGTTCTCTGCAGGCAAAAGGGTATCAACACAGTAGATTCTCCATTCATATTTGTTGAATATATCTTTCATTTCAAGTATATCCCAAAATTGTGATAATTAAAGGAGATAAGTTATAAGAAAGATACCTCGAAGCAATTCAAAACAGTAAGCTTCACCCAGTCATTTTTAACAATTGCAAAATCCACACACTTGCTAGTGGAACTAAATCATTAGAGATACATTGATGTGATATAAAAGGGGACATAAAACAAAGTGCTCAGGTGAAGCTGAAATCACTATGTAGCACAGAACTTAATTTGAGAAGTTATCAAACATTATTTGAATAAACCATCCAAGTAGCGGTAGAGTTTAAATACTGAGTCACCAAATAAAACTTTAATACATCTCAAAATAAACACAGTTCTAGAGAAGAAACTATCTTATTCTCTTGTATATACATGACTAAAAGTGTTAGTCGCTGAATCGTGTCTGACTCTTTGCGACCCCGTGGACTGTAGCCCACCAGGCTCCTCTGTCCATGGAATTCTGGAATGGGTTGTCATGCCCTTCTCCAGTGGATCTTCCCAACCCAGGGACTGAACCTGGGTCTCTCGTGTTGCAGGCAGATTCTTTACTGTCTTGAGTCAGCAGGGAAGCCCCATATGTGTGTGTATATATATACACACACATACATACACACACACTTTTGGTTTTTGTCTGCACTGCACAGCATGTGGGATCTTAGTTCCCCCAACAAGGATCAAACCTGTGCTCCCTGCAGTGGACGCATGGAATCTTAACCACTGGACCACCAGGGAAGTCCTTGTGACCATATTTTTAATGTGAGAGAAATAATGTACTCAGCAAGTACTTATAACAAGAGACCAAGGTACTAATACTTTATTCACCCCCAGCATGTTTCTCGACTCCTGGTTCATTACGGTATTTTTTTTTTTCAACTCTCCATCTCTCATTTCCACTACTGCACTCAACTCTTAGACTCAGTGATAACTCAGATTCACCTCCCTGGCTGGGTCACCCTCTGGCTTCCTGGCTAAGCCCTTCTAGAAGCCCCTCACCTGATCCAGTGCCCTCCAGGGGGCTGCCCTTAAAGACAGTTTGAATGCCACGCCCCCATCCAGCAGACACAGAGTGTTTACCCATCTGAATCCAACTATATGCCATGAAAACCAACTGCTTCCCTACAACATGAATATGGATTGAAGATATACTTCCAAGTTGCTTACTTTACCCATAAATCTCAAGTCCACTCTCAACACAGGAAGACAAAAGAAAATCTAGTTCAAATTTAAAAAAAAAAAAAAAATTTAATTAAAAAGTTTTGCCCTGTGCAGCATGCAGGATCTTAGTTTCCTGACCAGGGACTGAATCCGTGCCCCCTGCCTTGGGAGCACGAAGCCTTAACCACTGGGTCACCAGGAAAGTTAAAAAATCTAGCCGAAATGTTCTTGTTGTGGTCATGTTGTTTAGCCACTCAATTGTGTCTGACTCTTAATGATCCCTTGGACTGCAGCCCACCAGGCTCCTCTGTCCTTGAGACTTCCTAGGCAAGAATACTAGAGTGAGTTGCCATTTCCTTCTCCAGAGGATCTTCCCAACCCATAGACTGAACCTGCGTCTCTTTTGTCTCCTGCATTGGCGGGTGGATTCTTTACCACTAGCGCCACCTGGGAAGCCCTGCAAATGAATCAGAGGACCAAATGCTTGTAAGATAAGCATTAACAAGATTTCACAGCTAGTTCTGATGAATAAAAGAACAAATTCAATAATAGCTTGTGTTGGGGCAGTGTGTGGAATGATGGGAAGACAGAACTTTCAAACAACTCATCCTAAAATACTGTGAGGTGAGGACCCACATTGTTAGTATCTGAGGTATATTTACTCAGGCTATTGGGTCCCACATGGCAAGGCAGTATAATCTGTGCTGCCTTCTGGTTAACTGATGAAAAAACACAACGTACTGGCTTTTAAACATTTCTAAAGGCAGTGCATGCTTATTGTAAAAGCAAAACTCAGAAGACCTCAAACAAAATCGAAGAGTATGAAGTAAAATATAAACGTTTCCCCTCACTCCCCAGGGATTGAGAACTGCTAATAGCTTGGGATACACTCTTTCCAGACATTGCTCACACACACACACAAATTGTTTTTATAAATACAAAGCTGGTTTTATATGCCATAATCACATTAAGTTATTTTTAACAATAGCTCAGAACTATGTCTCTCTTATCTGGGTATTACATCTAAGCTTCCCCCATCCACCCCCCGCGCCCCCACCCAGGTGTGAAGAGCAAGGCACATTTAAGCCCAGTGATACGTTTTAGGTATTTTGAAAAAGAATTTCTCTTGAAGGCAATTGGAAATATTCAAAGAAAATGGATAAAAAGTATCATTAGATTGAGCCCTTTTCCAGTTGAACTCTAATTTCTTTTTGCTTCTCATGTATGTGGAAGTGTCAGGGGCCTCATTCCTTTGATATACTCAAATCCTCCTTGAGGGATTAAAAAAAAAACCCCTTTGTTTAGTTACATGGTACTTCATGAGATATCAAATTTAACACATATTTGACACATACTATAATTATTACATGTTCTAGCTTTCCCTTCAAGGAACCCCTACAAAAATATACATTTAAAAATTATAGATTTGAGGATATCCCTGGTGGTCCAGTGGTTAGGACTTCACCTTCCAATACAGGGGGTGTGGGTTTGATCTCTGGTGGGGGATCTAAGATCCCACATGCCTTGGGGCCAAAAAAACAAAAAATAGAAGCAACATTGTAACAAATCCAATAAAGACAAAAAAATTCTAGATTTGGTTTAATGGCAGTCAAGCAGTGGCTCAGAAGGTAAAAAATCTGCCTGCAATGTGGAAGACCTGGATTCGATCCCTGGGTTGGGAAGATCCCTTGGAGAAGGGAACAGTTACCCACTCCAGTATTCTGGCCTGGAGAATTCTATGGACAGGGAAGCCTGGCGGGCTATAGTCCATGGAGTCTCAAAGAGCTGGACACGACTAAGCGACTTTCACTTTCAAGCAGGAAAAAAAAAATCAAGATTCCCAACAACTACACCTGGGGGTATAAGGAGTTTACCAATAAAAATGTATAGATCCACCATCATCAGTTTAGTTCAGTTCAGTCACTCAGTTATGCCCAACTCTTTGTGACCCCACAGACTGCAGCACACCAGGCTTCCCTGTCCATCACCAACTCCCAGAGCTCGCTCAAATTCATGTCCATCGAGTCGGTGATGCCATCCTACCATCTCATCCTCTGTTGTCCCCTTCTCCTGTCTTCAATCCTTCCCAGCATCAGGGTCTTTTCCAATGAGTCAGTTCTTCGCATCAGGTGGCCAAAGTATTAGAGCTTCAGCTTCAGAATCAGTCCTTCCAAAGAATATTTAGGACTGATTTCCTTTAGGAGTGACTGGTTTGCCATCATGGTGCTACAGAAAACATTTTGCAGCTTAGTAACAATGGCACAAGCAGTGAGTCAGCCAGTGTACACTAAGAACCTACTGTGTGCCACATACTGGGCTGGGCCAGTAAGGAAACCAAGGAGAAGACAACTTTGCCCTTGAGCCACTGCTCAAGGTGTGGCCCGGGCTGATGGGGATAGTGGAGGTGAAGGATCAATGGTATGTTGGCCAGGAGAGCTCAGAGAGTGGGTAACCCTGCAGTCAGGTGGAGAAGGGTTTCCAGATGGTGATAATGGACCAAGTGTCCTGAAAGACAAACAGGAATCCACCAGGTGAAGAACAGGGAAGAAACAGGGGACAAGAAACAGAGCATGGTGCAAAGGAGAGAAGTAAGAAGACATAATACTGAGAATGAGACGGAGAGCCTGGAGTGTCAGGGCCCAAGGCTGTGTGACTAGAAAGTGAAAGAACGTGAAAGTTGCTCAGTCATGTCTGACTCTGTGACCCAGGCCTGAATTCTCCAGGCCAGAATACTGGAGCTGTTCCCTTCTCCAGGGGATCTTCCCAACTCAGGGATCAAACCCAGGTCTCCCGCATTGTAGGCAGATTCTTCACCAGCTGAGCCACAAGGAGAGCCCAAGAATACTGGAGTGGGTAGCCTATCCCTTCTCCAGAGGATCTTCCTGACCCAGGAATCGAACCGGGGTCGCCTGCATTGTAGGTAGATTCTTTACCAACTGAGCTATCAGGGAAGCCATGTGACTAGAGGTGGGAGGTAATGTCGGTGATACAGGTTGTTTCTCTTATAAGCAGACAAGAACTTTGTGTGAGAACCTTGAATTTTCATTTTACCCTGACAGCATGGGCAAGATCAGTGAAGATTTTGTCAAAAACTAGGAAATAAATTGAATTGCCACTTAGTTTAAGTAAATGTCAAAAAAATTCATGAACTCCAGCTCATACACGTGAATCACAGGAAAACTACTCAGGTCCTCATGGAGTCTGTGTCCTATTACTTTGGGCACAAGGATAACAGTCTTGATGGTCTGGCTTCCTAGACCACAAAAGATAAGAAACAGCATATGCAGACTTTTTTTTTTATTTGGTATCTATATAAGATGACAGATGCTAACTAAAATGATTATGATGATCATTTCACAAGATATATAAGTCATGATTCTGTACAGCTTAACCTGACACAGTGCTCTTATATCGATTATATCTCAATAATACTGAAAGATTTGGAAATATGGAAAGGGAGGGGAAGGGAACTGCCAGAAGCCAATGCCCTGAAAACAGCAAAAAGGGACAACCAAGCATCTGAAGATGCAGGGGAGGGCAGGGGAGCCAGACCAGGCGTGGTGGGGGGCCCTCTCAACCACTTGAAAGGCAGCTGTCAGGATCAAATGAGTTCATATTTGTAAATATTTAAAATGCACGTGGGCACTAAGTGAGTCTGCTGTTATGTTATACTCCTACTAGAGCCAAGTGTAATTAACCCAGTATTTCAATGAGGAAAGTGAGCTCCTGGATGTGCCCAACACGCCATGCCAGGCTGTGGGAGAGACTCAGCCAGGAAACATATCCTCCTTTTCTGACTCCGAGTCTAGTTTCTTTCCACAACTCCAAATAGTAGGGTATGTTCAATTGGAGAAGACAGGAAAGTGTGATGCGCTTAGTTGCAAATATAAGAATGACTCTCATGCAACATATAAACCCGAGAGTTGGTGGTGGGTGAGCACCCTCATTGCTGCTGAGTCCTGGGCTGTTCCAGGCAGGAGGCAACTGTGGTAATAAAATGCCCTTCCAGCCCCAACCCTGAGGGGGCTGGGGGTGTGTGAGAACTCAGCCCTGATCGCCTCGGTTTTTCTTGTTGAATAAGCCAGAATCGAACCTGTGCCACCTTCCCCAGTGTCTTCTGTTGACCTGCTTCATAAACTAGCATCTGCTTTGGTTTCTCTCTCTAATTTGCCCAAATCCCCTACCCAGTACTCCAGTCCCTACTCCGGGAACAGGATCTCCACACCCAATCTCTCTGCAAATGTTAGGGCTGCTTATTTGTTATACTCTTGCCCTTTCCCTGGGGGTTCATACTGCCTCCCAAGTCTGCTCCCCACCTGCCATATAAACACATGCCCTTCATACGCATGGACCCCTCATTCATGAACTTCTACTGGAATTTCCGGCTGATTTCCAGTCTCCAATCACCCGATTGCATATCCAAGTACAGACAGTTTCATGGACACTGTGACCAAAGCCATTTGTCTGTCATCCCCTGAGACAGCCTCTGTGGCCAGGACAAATATAACCACATTTCCCTGAAAAACAATATTGTATGCAACCCAAAGGGTAAATTGTGTTTGGCTTTCCTTCTGCATAAAAGTCAATGGGAATCAGATTTGGCATGGCCCATGCCTCATGAGTTGGCAAATGGCCAAGCATATCCTCAACCAGACATGCTTTTTATATGTCAATACAACTTTTTCCGTGGTGCAGTTAAGCCATGCATGAAGCTGATCTCTGAAAACTAAATACACTTCTTTGCCTTAGTTTCAGATCTGTAAAAGTACAACTGATCACTTTAAATGTTTACATAATTCACTGGAGAACTGTGAGAAATGTACTATATTTCTTAGCATTTTTGAAGATGAGAGGGATATTATTGAAGCATGTA
The DNA here is from genome assembly GCF_910594005.1 of Cervus elaphus. Taxonomy (NCBI): domain Eukaryota; kingdom Metazoa; phylum Chordata; class Mammalia; order Artiodactyla; family Cervidae; genus Cervus; species Cervus elaphus. The sequence goes on along the minus strand of NC_057840.1, from coordinate 27,544,292 downwards.
CAGTATTCCAAAAAATATCACTTATTTCTCAGTTTGTGTTTAAAAAAAAAAGTTCTGTGGGACTCAATTTTCTTTTAAAATTACCCAAGAAACCAGAAGTACATTAGGAGTTTGTACTTTTGAAGGTCCATGAAAACCTTCTTTGGAACTGCTAGGGACAAAGCCCCATGACTGTCAGCAAAAAGGACACCTCCGTTTAGAGAAGATTAGAGTTGTGATGAAAACTGACGCAAGCCAGGAAATTTAAGTTACTGGTGGTGCTTCATTCTAAATGTATGCCACAGATCTCCTGGTTCTTTACAAAGTCTGGATTTTAAAGGCAAAGCTAAAAAAAATAAAAAATTAAAAAAAAAAAATAAATAAATAAATAAAAAATAAAGGCAAAGCTGACTTTTGTCTTCAACTTTCTGGCCTTTTTCAACTAGAGTCATAGTCACACCATTATTTAAACAAATGTATTTGAACTTCCTTAAGTTAAAAGACTGATCCTTAGGTTAATGAGTGTTGTAAAATGCTTATTGTTTGAGCAAATGGGTTGGCTCAAATCTGTTCCGTAAACACCACAGACAAGCATCATGGGTACTGTGAAAATACAAATCTCACAGGGGACACCTAAGATATTTTTGCTCTTGAACCAGGCTGGCAATTCTCATAGGTCAAGACTGGCCATCTTTCCTTTAATAAGGGGATGTGGTTGTTGTTTAGTCGCTAAGTCATTTCTGCCTCTTTCTTGGCCCCATGGACTGTAGCCCACCAGGCTCCTCTGTCCATGGAATTTCCCAGGCAAGATACTGGAGTGGGTTGCCATTTCCTTCTCCAGGGGGTCTTCCTTACCCAAGGATCAAACCTGCATCTCCTCAATTGGTGGGCGGATTCTTTACCACTGAGCTATCAGAGAAACCCTTAATAAGGGGATACCCTTATTTAAAATGCCCTAAATTAAGTTGCTAGTAAAAATAGATGGTTGCCAATTTCCATTGCTAAGAAAATCACACCCAGATATATGAAAAGCAAACAGAGGCAGGTAGCAGGTGATAAACTAAAAGCAAGTTGGGTGGGTGAAGTTTCAAGGAAGTCTCAGTCAAGGTATGGAAGGAACCTCACGAATGCTCTCTACAGGGGGAGGGTGAAGAGAACACCGACTTACCTCCCCTCCTGGACAACTGCCTCACTGAGAGATGCTTCTTTATTTACAGGTTAGAGCAGGTCTCCAATAGGATCTATCAGAGCACTCTTGTAAGTGGCACGCAATCTTTATGATTCTAGTTAATAATGTGATTGCACAATGACAACAATCAAGTATTAAAAACACACAAAGCAGTGAAACTGGCTCCGTTTGAGCAGCTTTGTTAAAAGTCCCTTCAACCGACAGTGAGTCTCACCAGTGTGCAGTATACCCATGAAGTATTCTTTATACAGCTGTCCTCTGTCCCCATGGGAGATTCTAGATTGAGACTGGGATGGCAATAGATAGATTTCTTCCTCTTATACTGTGTGTGCTTAGTCACTCAGTCATGTCTGACTCTTTGCAACCCTATGGACAGTAGCTGGCCAGGCTCCTCTGTCCACGGGGATTCTCCAGGCAAGAATACTGGAGTGAGTTGCCAAGCCCTCCTCCAGGGGATCTTCCCAACCCAGGGATCAAACCTGTGTCTCCTGCGACTCCTGCATTGCAGGCAGATTCTTTACCGCTGAGCCACCCGGGAAGCCCAGATAGACAGATAGATAGATAAACAGGAAGATAGGTAGATAAACGGAGATGATAGACCAGGTAGGCAGATAGATTTTAATTCCATAAGTGATTCTGATGAGCTCCCCACTGCTTGTCTTAAATGCTAACTGGCTACATCACTCAACTGCCAGCATAAATTAATTCATGGTTTCTATGTAAGTAGGAACACACAATACAAGACACACCTCAGGCTTTATTTCAGCCAGTTTATTCCTTTGCCCTCTTATTGAACATGTATCTTCCTTCAGACGCTCCACTTGGGGATTAACTTATGAAGAAGACAGCCCTGTCTTTTGGCGCGTGTGGCCTGGTCCAAAGGGTAGACACCCAGAGCAGCATGGTAGCATACCCGGCACATGTGAGAAGGCGGGGGAGAGTGTTCATGGCAATAGAGAAAAGAGAAAACTCATTCTATCCTGAGAAATTGCAGAAGGATCCACAGAGGTGGGGACAATGGGGTTGGGACTTATTCAACAAGGAGGTTTTGCAAACTGGTGAGGGGGTGGCCATGATGGGGGTTCCACACAGAAGGATCAGCATGTTTAATGATGTGTGTTTTGGGGGCATGTGGAAAAGTACAGGGTGGCCAGACTACAGTCTGTGAGAGTGAGGCGGGTGGGGAGAAGAGGCAGGAGGCGGAGCACGAGGGGCCGTGAGTTGGGGGGATATCAGGAACATGGTGCAGGGTGACATCACAGGCAGAACCGGGATGGGGGCCCCTTGGAGCCTCCAATACTAGATGCTTCATTTGCCAAAAAAAAAAAAAAAATACTCAGAGCTTAAAACCCTCTGCCATACTTTTTCAAGTGACCCTCATGACCATATGAGATAATTAAATCCAATATCATAAGAGATGATTTTAATGAATTTTGTTGTTTCCCTTAAGAGTTCTATAATAAGCTTTGTGTAAAAAGCACCACTTATTAACCAAAATACTCAGAGAAGCAAATTACTGAATCAGCTCCATGCTTTAATATTTAAGGTCATGGTCAGTTCAGAATGATCTGAAACTCACTCTGGTGTGTTTGTGTGTGCATGTTTGGAGGGGGGACTCAGGTGGACAGGACCTATTTCTCTATGACTAAAAAGCAGGATGCCTCTGGTGACTGGTGAGTCACATAATACTGCAATCAGAGCATAGGTGTCTAATAGTGGCTCTGACCCAGCCACTCAGCACAGATACACAGCTGCTGCTGCTGCTAAGTCAGTTCAGTCGTGTCCGACTCTGTGACCCCAGAGACGGCAGCCCACCAGGCTCCCCCGTCCCTGGGATTCTCCAGGCAAGAACACTGGAGTGGGTTGCCATTTCCTTCTCCAATGCATGAAGGTGAAAAGTGAAAGTGAAGTCGCTCAGTTGTGTCCGACTCTTAGCGACCCCATGGGCTGCAGCCCACCAGGCTCCTCCGTCCATGGGATTTTCCAGGCAAGAGTACTGGAGTGGGAGATACACAGCTAGGGATGGTTAAATCTTAGCTGTGCTCTTTGGGGTCTAATAATATACCTTTTCTATTAGATAAAACTTGACAAGGGATGTTTAACATCTCTTAATAGTTAAAACTCACATGTAAAGTCTCACCAGAGAACATTTCGGCTGCTCTGGTGAATCGTTACTCAATATTTAATTTCCTAGGGAGACACTGGAGAAGGAAAGAAGCTTCCCAATTAGGAAGACTGTCCACACCGCCTTCTTTGATCAGGTCCACACACTCCCAAAGGACGGATTATAGAAAGCCAGGACTCAGCTTGCTGCGCTCCTCCCCTGCTGTGTCTCCCAGAAGCAGACCTTTGCCTCTTCTGCCCTTATCTTTCAGCTGCTTCCTAGGAGGCCTCTTCACCTGGCCAGCCTCACAGTTCACCCGGAAACAGATAATTCGCAAGCACAAATCCTCAGCTAGACGGGCCTACTCTTTGTAGGAAGAAAGAGGGAGGTGAGGAACAAGAAGAGGGGAAGAGAGGGGAAGGGGGTGAAGAGCTGGCTGCGGACTTCTGCAAGGTAGCAATTTCTATGAATAGATGTCTGTAACAGTCATTCTCATCTGGTTGCCCATTAGAATAGCCTGAGGAGCTTTTAAACAAATCCCAGTATCCAGACTCCACTCCAGGGATGTGATCGAATTTGCCCAAGGTGGGGCCCAGCGATGGATATACTTTATGAGCTCTCCAGGCACTTCTACTGGATGGCCGCAGTTGAGAACTCTAATTCTTTAACTCTTTGGAGGACACAACAATGTCCATGATGTGTCAGCTGCCGTTAAAGATGCTTAAAGACTGGGAAGAAAAGCCTGAAATGGGGGGTCATCTCAGAGAGACTACCAAGAGGTACAAAATTGTGAGGTGAGTTCTTTTAGTGCTCCAAGGAAAGGCAGGGCCTCGAGACCTGCCGGGAAGACACACTGAAGGTGGGATGTGTGCTGGGCCTTGAAACAAGAGCTGGGTTTTCCTCAGGTTCTCTCTCCTCATCCCCACAGCCACACCACAGTCTAGACCCTTCTCAACGGATTTCACTTTTAGGGGGTTTCCTTTCTTGCTTGTCTCCTGTCTGTCCTGCCCAGGGTTATGCCTTGAAATCAGTCCTGTCTCACCGCTGTTCGGTGTTCGGTCTCTCAGTCGTGTCTAGCTCTTTGCAACCCCATTGACTACAGCACGCCAGGCTTCCCTGTCCACTATCTCCCTCTGTTTCACCAAGACTCTACCCAAAACTTACTGGTAGAATAAAAGCCAAGCCTGCTTGGCTTTTCCTGCTAGGCCTGAGGCCCCTTTATGAACTTCACAGCACTCGTCCCAACCCAAGCATTTTATCTATTGCTTCTTAACTTCTGCTTTCTCTGCTAGAATGAATTCCCATGATGAGAAGCTCTGTTTCATTCATTCGTACTCACATGGACTGTCACAGGGCCTGGCATAGAGTGAGTGACCAGGAAATATTTCCTGGATGTAAGGAAATAAGAGTAACAGAGGAACTTCCCTGGCAGTCTAGTGGCCAAGACTTCACCGTCCAATGCGTGGGGTGTGGGTTCAATCCCTGGTCGGGCAACTAAGGTCCCACATGCCATAGGGGTATGGGCCATAATTAGGAAACAAAAACGAAAAGAGTGACTGAATGGGAGGAGGAACAGCTATTCAAGGTGGGGAGAACAAAGGTAAGAAAAGGGAACATGCCCGTGTGTTTGTGTCTGCAGAAGAGAGAGTAGGACAGCCCAAGGGGAACAGAGGGTACTTCAGAAATGATTAGCAAATCACGTACTGTCCGATAGGTCCTTATAGCGACAGATGTCAAGGCTTGAACTTCATACCTGTTAAGGTGTAAAAACTGCCCCAGGACTGAATGATCCAGGACGAGAAGAGGAAATCATGTTTCTAAAGCACCAAAAGTAGTGAGACATAATTTTAGTTACTGTATATAATCAGAAGATTAAATATTTGGAAAAAATAGGCTTATGTGAGGAAATTCAAACTAGTTTTGGGGAGATAGATAACTGGATGTTAGAGAATTATCTTCTATTAAGCTATTATTCAGAGCTACTTATCAAAACGCTGCAGATACTTTATATCAAACAGTAGGAAAACCTGCCAGTCTCTTTGAAACTATGGCTTCTCTTGACATATATATTAAAATTGAAATAAAGGAGAGTTTTATTTCCCAGCACATTTTTTCAAATCTTATAGTGGCTCACAGGGAAGTATAGAATTTGAAAAGAATTAATGTGATGTAAGATCTTGTTGTGCACAGGTGTAAAAAGAGATGTAACCACGGCTATTCTGTGACCTTCTCTCTAACCACTAGTTCACTGAAAGAAAATGAAAGGGTTGAATTCCCCAGTTGTCCAGAATAATGTCTCTGCACTTTATTTAAATACCACTTAAAAATTATTTCATGCCACTTTTCATAATTTCTGTTAATGATCCTAATATTAGCACATTCTTCAAGTGAAAATTTTGAATACCTTTTTCATAGTGCTAACAAATTTCACTGGTGGACTCTATCAAAGAGCATTCTATTTTACAAATTGTCATAACTGTCTGAATGTTTATTAAAAAAACCACTTCAACTATCTTTTTTCTTACCCATGTACTGACTTTTGGAAAAGGGAATGGCAACCCACTCCAGAATTCTTGCCTGGAGAATTCCATGGACAGAGGAGCCTGGCGGACTACAGTCCATGGGGTCGCAAGAGTTGGACACAACTGAGTGATTAATACACACACACACACACACACACACACTGACTTTTACCAAATAAAGTGTATAGGCAGAAGATCATCTTTGACCTTGGTATTTAAAAAAGAATTTCCTTTTGGAAAAATTGCCCTGCACTTATTAAATGATGGGGCTTCTCAGGTGGTGCAGAATCCACCTGCCAATCCAGGAGAAGCAGAAGACTTAGGTTCAACCCCTGGGAAGATTCCCTGGAGCAGGAAATGGCAACCCACTCCAGTATTCTTGCCTGGAGAATTCCATAGACAGAGAAACCTGGCGGGCTACAGGCCATGGGGTCACAAAGAGTCGGACACTGAACATACACAATTAAATGACATTTGACTTATTTTTTAAATATTTATCATGTGCATACTGCATCCCAGGTATTGTACTTGATGCTATGGAAGACACAAAATGAAGAATTCTCACTCTCAAAGCAAAATGACAGCATGCATACTGCTAATGAATAATGCTAAATGACAGCATGAATTTTGCTAATGTCAAAAAGGGTTGGACTTGGGTTTATAAATCAACTATTTATTGAGTGAACTCTTATTTAGTCTTGGTTTCCTCATGTATAACTTGGAGAAAATAACATTTACTTACAACCAGATTGCAAGAATTAATGATAACAGTTCAGTTCAGTCACTCAGTCGTGTCCAACTCCTTGCAACTCCATGACTGCAGAACGCCAGGCCTCCCTGTCCATCACCAACACCCAGAGCTTGCTCAAACTCATGTCCATCGACATGCCAGTGATGCCATCCAACCATCTCATCCTCTGCCCTCCCCTGTCCCTCCTGCCTTCAGTCTTTCCCAGCATCAGGGTCTTTTCCAAAGAGTCAGTTCTTCACATCAAGTGGCCAAAGTATTGGAGTTTCAGCTTCAGCACCAGTCCTTCCAATGAATATTCAGGACTGATTTCCTTTAGGACTGACTGGTTTGATCTCCTTGCAGTCCAAGGGACTCTCAAGCATCTTCTCTAACACCACAGCTCAAATTAATTATATAACCTATATAAAATAATTAAGTTGGTGCCTACAACACAATAGGCATTTAAAAAAAGTAAGCTCCCTTCCTTTGAAGACATTTGACATTTAGTTAAATGGGATTTGCCTTTGTTATATATGTTCTTGATATCTGACTTATAAAGCAGAACTCTGAAATTAACTTTTTACATATAAAATCCCCATCATCAATCTTTAATAATTCATGTGAAATGTTAGTTTGGATAAATAAAATCTGCACATTGCTCCTAATCTCATAGATGTAATTGAATCCCACTCATTTCCAAAATAGGTTTGAGTCCTAGCTCCCTTTCCTTCCTTATTTCATCTGATAGTGATGTTAACGAGCAGAGAAGTGCCCCAAAGCCTAGAAACAAGGAACAAGAAGAGAAATCCTGGACAGAGCTGACTCAAATATTTAATTTCTAAAGAATCAAGCATCGATATTTATACAAGTGAATAGTTTGCTAGTTCCTTCAAATGACTTCTATATTGGGAAACTGGAAGTTGAGAAAAATTCAGTTAAGAATAAGATAATTGACAGCAAAAATGAGAATGAAGGAAATTTAACAGTGACCCTCAAATCTGAGTTATACACTTTGCAACTAGGCATCCCCAGGAGAACCTATAGTTAATACAACTGAGAAATGCTGCCATTTGTATTCCATCTCGGGAATTCACAATATATAATAGCACAGGCTAGAATTTACATGTCCATTTTACTAGCATGTTTAAAAATCTGCTTAACATTGTTAAACTCAGCAATTCCCAAAACTGTCCAAATACTAAATTCTGTGTTTCTGCATGTGGTTGTGAGCACAGGAAGGGGAAGGGGTGAGACTTTATTAATATTCTGTGGAATTAATAAGCAATGTCATATAATTTAGAAAATGTTAGATTATTGATTTCTCCTGTCTGCCACCAAAATGTATCCTTGCTGGTTCTTTGTGTCTTTTCTTCACCCAAGAAAACCATTTGATGAGAATTCCTGTTTTATCTTATAGATATAGAAATATTAGAATTTGTTTTGCCTTTGGAAAGATGAGTGGTTGCAAAGGAAACAAACTCTCAGAACTAATATCAGTGATCTGAAAAACAAAAAACTAAAACAAAACCCAAAACTTTGTTTTAGAAACAGAGACTTTGTTCTGCTTCTGCCAAGAAACTCTTAAACCAAGTCTGCCAGTTCATTCTTGAGAGGCCAAAGTTATTGTACAATTAGAGTTAAAAACTACTAAAATGACTCTTTTAGAGTACTTTTATGTTTTAACACAAATCTATTTTTCCATTTGGCATTTTTGTTTTAAAGGACAGGAATTTCTATAATAATATTGGCATTTTGCAAACAGATGTTCCAAAAAGCAGATTACTTATATTTTAATCTCTCCCTTAGAAATAAGTCTTTATATGAATCCTGGGTGCTCTTAGAAATATTTATTTGATAAACTATGAAATGCTAAATAGCACCATAAATCATGATAAATTCAAAGGAAAATGCTATAAGTTTTATAGCTAATAAAATGTTCAATCAGATGGTAAAGAATCTGCCTGCAATGCAGAAGACCCAGCGTCAATCCTTGGGTTGGGAAGATCCTCTGCAGAAGGGAATGGCCACCCACTCCAGTATTCTTGCCTGGAAAATTCCATGGACAGGGGAGCCTGGAGGGCTACAGTTCATGGGGTAGCAAAGAGTAGGACACGACTGAGCAACTGACACTTAAATCAAGAGCATTTCAGAGAAGAAGAATGAATTTCTTTTTTAATTAAAAAGGAAATATGTTCTATTTTTTATTGTTTGTTCCCCTACATCAAGGTTGATAATCAAAGAATCTACTCACAAGTACATATATAAGTGCATATTATATTGTGCTATGCTTAGTCGCTCAGTCGTGTCTGACTCTTTGTGATCCCATGGACTGTAGCCTGCCAAGCTCCTCTGTCCATGAGGATTTTCCAGGCAAGAATACTGGAGTGGGTTGCCATGCCCTACTCCAAAGGATGTTCCCAACCCAGTGATCAAACCCAGGTCTCCCGCATTGCAGGCAGATTCTTTACCATCTAAGCCACCAGGGAAGCCCAAGAATACTGGAGTGGGTAAGCCTCACCCTTCTCCAGGGGATCTTTCCAACCCAGGAATTGAACCGGGGCCTCCTGCCTTATAGTTGGATTCTTCACCAGCTGAGCTACCAGGGAAGCACATATATTGCATCATATATATGCAAATATATGCATACATAATATGTAGATATATATATGTATATAACATTGTATTTCTAAAAAGTGTCATGGTTAACAGAATTATAAATACTAAGACAAGACATCATTAAAGCAGGGGATTAGAGGGGAAAGTTTTAATTGCACCAGATAGTTTTCAAACAGCCAAATGTCCTAGAAAGCATTCATCTTAAAACAAATTAATTCACATAAATATTTGCTCCATTAGGTAACCTGCATCACCTTCTTCCATTCTTCAGGAACTTAGTGATAACAGGCTGAGTGTGAAGGTAAATTCTCCTACGGAAGTTTTGAACCAGTTAGAAATGAAATGTCTTTGTGCCTACATTTTCTTATATAACAGCCTGGCCTTTACCTAAATTATTTCAGTGCTTAGGGGTATGTTTCTCTGGGCCTGGTCTTATCTCCATCTGTGTTGAAAAGATTTTCGAGAAGCATTTGAAAATCTCCTTTTTCTCTACTATACCACAGGGTCTCCCACAAGGTGTGTGGAGAAAAAACAGGAAAGCATTAGTTGCTCTCGGGTTCACTAGGCTGAACTAAACAAAGCATATGCAAAATAGAAAAGATTTTAAATTGGCAGTAAAAAACAAGCAAATAATCCTGCATTATCTCAAATCCACGCTTAGTAAGGAATTATGAATGTGTGTATGTGTATATATACCTTTGATTGTATTAAAAAGTCATCATAAAAAAAATAAAAAATAAAAAGTCATCATAAACAGTTACTAAGACTAGTGATTCACACAGAGGTGTTTCAAACCCAACAATTTCGAGATGGAACTCATTATTTTTCCCTTAAAATTCCTCTTGTGTTCCTGCAGTACAGAACTATGGCTTAGTTTCTCAAAACTAGAATCCTCAGAGATTTTCTAGTTCTGCCTGCCCTATCCACTCATCACACTCTACTGATCTGTACCCAGGCCATCCCTCAATCCCACCCCCATGGCACCACCCACATCAATTTCCAATCACACTCTTGGGACAGCCACCCGACTGGCCTCTGCTACAACTGCCGCTTTTCCACACCACCACTGCGCTGCTAGAGCCGCTCTACTAGAGCATTTATTTGTTCATCAAGCAGCCCTGCTTCAGTTTTTCTGATGGTTCTTTCAACAGCCAACATGCATTCAACATTGCCGTAATCCAGCCATTGTTAACAAAACCTTTACATGTGTTACCTTATTTTTCTTCATGACAATCCTATGTGATGGACACAATTATTATTGGCACTTACAGATGAGCAAATCAATGCACACAGAATTTATTTAGCTTGTTCATGGTCACTGGGAGAGCAGACGGCAGAACCAACGTCCATCTCAGATTATCAGACACTCTTGACGGCTCCATTATAAACCTTCCTTCAATCTGGTTCCCAAACAACCCTCCAGTCTTTTTTGCAAGGAGATCATAGACTATGAACCTCTCACATTCAGGGACTGTACATCAAGGATCAAAGCCCTTCAGCCACTGAACAGGACGTAAGATGAGGGCTTAGGGCTCTCGGCCACCTGCCCTCCAAACGAGTGTGCCTCTTTCGACACACATGGTCACAGAAATATCTCGATTCCAAGCAAGGAAAAATTAGTTCACACGTGCTGCAGAACTTCTTATACTACTCTGCCCCCGCAGAATGCAGAATCAGATTTCAAGCCATTGCTTTTCAGAGGTTAATCACACACGACTAATCAGCTTTGCCTCAGCATCTCTCTCCACAACTCATTCATTCATTCATGACAGTCATTTGATGAAGCCCAGGCAGAGAGGAAGCCAAGGAACACAAGTGCAGGGACAGAGCAATGTGGACTGAAGATGTGATCACAGGCTTGTTTTTATAAAAACGACCATCCATCTGAGTTGTTACAGAATTTACATGAAGAGATAGTCATATGAAAAGGAAAAAAAGAAGAAAAGGTTAGATATTGTTAAGGCTGCCCTGACATATTCCACATACACTGTTTGATAAATATTTTATTGTTATTCCAGGAAAAGCTTTTAAAGGAATACATAAGCCAGCAATTATGGGGAAGGGATGTCTCCTTCTCAGAGATAGTAGGAATGTCAGTTCTTGCTGCTGAGGAGAGGGTGAACACACTCACCCCTGGCAGACTTGCTGAAATGAACATTTATTCATCGAAAGAGCCAGAAGTCCCAGGCAGCCATCCTTTCATATTTGTTAATTATAGAAAAAAAAAAACACACAAATATCTCTAATGCAGCCTCTGTGTGATCTGAATAAATCAGAGGCACTCAGCTCATGTGTAGTAATTGTTGCGCTTTTTTTCTAACAATTATCCAAATCCCAACACAGAAAAAGCCTTTCTGGAAGAAAGCCTGACTCCTTAGAGCTGACGGTCCAATCGACAGGACTGGTGTTCAGCTCTTAACTGCTGGCCTCTGTAATCAGGGCCTGAACCCATCTCTGATGGGAAAAATTTAGGCAGACAACATCATTATCTTGTTTAAATTAAATGGGAGAAATTGCAGTATTCCAAGTTAATTGGGTATTTTGGTATGATGTTAAAGATATTTTGAGGGTTTTTTCTTTTTGGCCGCTTACCAGTACCATCTCAAATGCCTTCCTTATAGTCAATACAATTTATTGAAAGGGGGTGTGTGTGTGTGCGAGAGAGAGAAATGAATGTTCACATTGCCCTCCTATAAGACAGGCTGCTTACATCATCGTGAAATTACCAAGAAAAGTGATCAGTAGCAGCCAGTTCACCATTATAAGAAAGAAGTTATTTCTGAAATATTTAAAAAATGTTACTTAAAATCCTGTTATTCCACTCATAGGTATACATATCCAAATCTGAGATTCCACCTAAAATTTGAAATGATATAGAAATTGCTGCTTTAAAAGCCACTTGACACAGTGCATAAATATTCTTAAACGTGTCAGGAGCAGAGGTAGTTTATGAATGGCATTTAAAACCATAATGAAGTATAAAATTGTGACAACACTTATCCTCCTACGCTATGGTTAGCCAAAAAGTAAATCATAACCTTTAGCAAATTTTTAAACCTACAAAAAGTCTGCTACAGTAGTTTCTTTCTTTTTCGTAAATGGCCTTTAAATAAATATATGAGTCAGTTAAGAAAACATTTGCTTGAATTAAAGTGATAATTCTGCCAGGACATCAGTATAATTAATTGTGGGTGGCAGGAGTTTTAAACGAGGTTAAATTAGGGATTTTGGTTTATTTATTTATTTTTTACTCACTCTCCTGCTGTAACTAGAAAAGCTCTTGGTTGATCTTGAAATTGTGACTTGTCGTGGAATATCATATCTATATGCTTTTACGATAAGCACTATGGCAAATTTTTTTCATGATCAAGATGGGGGAAGAATGCATACGCACCAACCCAGGCTCTTCCTCACTGCTACTACTACTATTACTACCACTACTACACACACACACACACACACACACACACACGGGCGCGCGCGCGCACACACACACGCACACACACACACACGCACACACACGCACACACACACGCGCACACACACCCTAATATGTGTTTCTTTCACAACCCTCAATGTTCATCCCAAATAATGTAGTGTCCCAATTTATTGCCATGCTTTCCATGTCAAATACAAAATTATCTTAGTCACAGAGTTTTACTCCTGGTAAGTGATTTCACAAAAGACCTCAAAACACTCTGTCTTCAAAATTTCTGCTTGTCTGCAATACCTGCGCCAAGCCCTGAAACAGCTACATTTCATAAACAAACATGTTTTCCAAAAAAATGGGGGGGTGTCTTACTGTGTACAATGTGTCTTACATGGTGTATTATTCTCTTAGCAGAGCCGACCGCATCTCAGGAGCTATAGGCGTTGCTGTAAAACGGCCACCAGCAGAGGAACTGAACTAATACCCTTCAGGAGGCAGAGGATCCATAACACAGTTGGGAGAATTCTGCCTTAAGTATCAGTAACCCTGAAATAGGAAGTAATCCCATAGTGTCTATCATCTAAAAGTTCAATATAGCAAAGGCAAGAGAAAAAGTTCTGTCTGAGAAGCAGTTTTATGCTAACCACTTAATTGGCATTAGAATACTTCTGAAGTCATGCATGTCTAGCTGTCAAGTAAAGACGTTAAAAACCAACACATTATTAAAAGGTGCGTGATGCTTGTACTCTGAATTCAAAATATCGGACGATCCTGAGACATTTCCTACATTGCATCTAACATGAAGACTAAGCATCGGACACAAGAATTCTTCTGCTGTGACGCTCTACATCTTGTAACAGTGAAAAAACATTTTTGTTCGGCTCATTAACACCATCTACCTTTTTTGCCCCCACCTCCTGCCCTTAGTACTAGTTTTATCATTCACTACATGCCCTTTTCACCCACTGTTCTGAGCACAAAAGAATCAAATAGCACACAAGCCTGCAGCCGAAATAGCAGTGCAGTCTTCCAAAAGGTGAATGTGGAATTACAATCCGCGTTCCCAATTCCTGAACTTGAAAGCAAACACTAATTGCCTTGTGGACAATGCAGCAGGGTTAACGCATTGTATAGGTCCCGGTCTTGAACCTTTCAGGGCAGAATAAGACCCCCAAATAGGCAAACCTTCCTCAGCAAAGGATGGAGACAGCAAACGAGCCCCAGAGGCTGTGAAGAAGGACATGCTTGCTTTACCTACCGGCATTGTCCATGTCTCAGGCGGGACGAGCTCTGGAGCCTGGCAGCTAGGAAGCCCGGCTCCGCTCCTGGCTAACGAAGCACCCTGCCCTTCTGCTGCTGATCAGTCCTTGCTGGCACACAGACCACACTTCATGCACTGTCTGCTGGAGACACCGCCAGGAAATTTATATCTCCAAGGATGACAAACAGCCATTAGCTCCATTACGGGCTGATTAAGAGCGACCCAGCCTATCAAGTAGGGACTTGAATCCACTGGGGTTTTCACCTCTGTTCCAAGCAAGGGAGGGAAAAAAAAAAAAATCACTGCAATGTGGAGTGTATTGCACATTTCTGAAAAGCAGTGTACATGCTACGCAGAGCACAGTGCTTTTCCAAAAGATGCTAAAGCAAACGTGAATAGGAAGGGGCACAGATAATTAAAAGGTAAAAAGAAATCTTTAAAAAAAATGCAATAAATTATCCTTCGTGGGGGACTACTCTAAACATGGTCCAGCCTTTATCACTGACATCACTGGATGACTGGGCAACTTTTCCATTTAGAATTTTAAAGTTTATTTTCGGTTATTGTTGCTGTTGGGGGTGGGCAAGGAACAGCAGATCCAGCATTCTAAAATAAAGGCTATCTGTAATACTTCTGCTCTGCATACGTGCTAATAAGGTAAGTATTTTCATTTCATCTTGGTTATGTTTTCGTGTTCCTATTTCCGGTCAGAATTTCTGCCCACCTGTGTTAACAGAGAAATTCAAAGGGATCTCCCTAAATGTCACTAACAACAGAAGAAATAATTGTCAAAAGATGCCAGGGGAATCCTACAGTCTGTTACAATCTGTAGCCATCAAAGTAATAGAAATTTGATGATCAAGAAAAATGCAGTTACTAACACAAGAAAGTCCATCTCATTCCTTTTCTTTAATTTGGCTACATAAAGATGACCCTCAAAGCCACCAGGCACGGCACTGCTTCCTCCAGGGTCAAGGCCTAAAACGGACGGAGTGTTGAAGCAATCACGGCCATGCCCTGCGGCTGTTATATTAGAATCTGGGGAGAGCACAATTCTGTTTACTGTATTTTCTCAGCTATAGGAAAAAACTAGAATGGCCTCATTTAACCTATGAAACAATGACTCCATAGTATAGTAAGGCTCTACAGGTTTTTTATTTTCACAAGTCTTCAAAAAGCAGTTGGAGTGTTATCAAACCCCCGGTATTGTTAAATTTTAAAAAGCAATTCATTTATTTAGTATTTCTTGATGCCACTAGAATTCCTAGCAACAAACAAGCTGCAAATTATTTACAATCTGGGCTTCTATTTCCACAGTTTCTAAGTATTTTTGTTTTTAATGTCACCAAACTTACTTATAGATTTGAGGTTTCTGTACTGTTTAGGCGATATACTTCATTTGTGATAGAACATATATTTGCCTCAAAGAAAAGCTGCATTTCTCAGTGATTTTGCCCTGAGATTTTTATCCCCTTTATTTTAATTCTGTCACACTAATTGGAGGATATATCACTAGATTAATTTCAGAAAACCATTCTTCATATGTTTTTGAAAATTGCTTTGATCCCAGAAGACTCAAATCACTGTGGCTTCCATAACTCATCTACCTGCCCTGATTAAGACTGTCAACTATCCAGAATGAGTGTTGTCTGTAGAAAATCTAGGGCAAACTAACCATTAAAAAAAGAAGAAGAGTTAGGGAAATACAAAAGCTAAATGAGAGAGAAGGTATATTACGAAGTTTGAGATTTTGGTAAGGAATAGCTCAGAAGTGTCATCTATTCGTCATGTATGCTAACTGATAGGAATATATTCATATTAACTCTCAGGCTTCCCTGGTGGCCCAGTGGTAAAGAAGCTGCCTGCAATGCAAAAGATGTGGGTTCAATCCCTTGATCGGGAATATCCCCTGGGGCAGGAAATGGCAACCCACTCCTGTATTCTTGCCTGGGCATTCTTGCATGGACAGAGAAACCTGGAGGGCTGCAGTCCATGGGGTCACAAAGGAGTGGGAGACAACTTAGGAACCAAACAACAACAATGTATAAACATATAAGTATGTACAACCTAATCACTTTGCTATATACCCAACACTAGCACAACACGATAACTCAACTGTACTTCATCGAAAAATAAATTTTTTTTAAAGTTTGTTTTGTTGGTTATTTGAAAAACACTTTTTCTTGTAAACACTGATTAGGTTCCAAGAACAGACTATTAAACTCTGTTTAGCTTATAATGTGGTTTACATAAGATCCCACAATCTCTTATACACAATGATAAAGTCCAGAAAGCTCTGAAAATCTTAATTTTTTTTAAAGTTTGGCTCCAAAATGCATTTGGGGTCACAACTGACTGGTCTATTTAAAAACTTCACAAACCCCACTTAGAGTGAATAACATATTTTGCTTCAGAAAATTTAATGTTACAGGTATGGCAATCTGTCCAGACTCTGCTGGGGATGATATATAATATATAACATACGTTATATTCATTCTCCTACCTTTTTAAAATGTAAAAATTTTGAATTCAGAAACACACCTGATTCCAAGGGTTTCAGATGAGGAACTATGGTCCTTCACTACATTTTTGCAATTTAAAATAGTAGAAAATAACCTTTTCTACTATTTTACTCCAGGATCATCTTCCTTATTTAGGAGCTCACAATCTCCCTCCCTCACCTGCTAAGTGCTTGATCCTCTCTAACTACTGATGTCATAAGAGATAAACAAGGGACAAGCAACATAGAAAGATGTCAAGAAATAATGAAACTAACATTGCGTGACTATTAAGAATCAGGCCAATAGGGAAGTCTGGGGGAATACATGTGTACATATGGCTGAGTCTCTTTGCTATCCACCTGAAACTATCATGATATTGTTAACCAGCTATACGCCAATATAAAATAAAAAATTAAAACCGAAAACAAACAAAACAAAAAAACCAATCAGGCCATTTAAAAACTGCACCAATTGCTAACGACTCATCAGCTTCAGGTATCCCTGCTCTTGCCATCAGTACACAACTTCCCTGACCCAGAATCAGAAGATGCCAGCATAACAATGGAAAAGCACGGTGAATGGAACGTTTTCCTCAAGCTCCAGAGAGAACCCAGTCACTCCACTCATTTAATTCAGACCCACAAATAATATGCTCTAGTTGGGAAACGCCCGAATACAAAGCAGGCCCTTTCTAATGGTCCTGAAGATACTGTATGGCATAGTAGCAGCATCAAAAGGAGTAACGCTATACATCAGGTTTTAAGATAGATTTAGTTCCTGTTTTTATTAACTGTCCCATTGTCTCTATTCCTCAGCTTTCTTAGCATCAGACTCATTTGTTTGAGGCCAATGGTAATCTGGAGTACCTGCATCCAAAAAAAAAAAAACCAACAACAAACCCCACCGTCCTTGCTCTCCCACTTGCAGAAAGAAGGTTATAGCCTACCCGCAGGGTTTTCTAAGAACTGTTTGCCTGAGATGGGTTGGGAGGTGTTTGTGACCCAGGCCTGGACAGCCGAGGTAGCAGGAGCAAGGCCACCAATGGTGTCCAGCACCTTCAAATGTATTGCCAAGCACCTGGTGATCACCTGGCTAGTATCACATCTTTGGCAAGAAAACAGAACAAGCTTCCCTGGTGGCTCAGTGGTAAAGAATCCACCTGCCGATGCTGGAGACATGAGTTCAGTCCCTGGCCTGGGAAGATCCCACAAGCCATGGAACAATGAAGTCCATGTGCCACCGCTCTGAGCTGGTGCAGAGTCAGAGCTCCATAGCAGGAAAAGCCGCCACAAAGAGAAGCCTGCATACCACAACTAGAGAAAAGCCTGTCCAGCAACAGAGGCCCAGCACAGCCAAAAATAAATAAATACAATTGTTTTAAAACCAGACAAAACTCTATTAGCATCTCTCTGTTTCCATTTCAAAGCTGTCTTGGCTTGCCAGAGAAGTTCTCTTTATTTGAAATTATTTCTTCACCTGTCACCCAGTTTTATTGAGATATCATTGATAAAGCACTTAGTTTACGATGTACAGCATAATGCTACACTGTGCTTATTCGCTCAGTCATGTCCAACTCTTTGCAACACCCCATGAACTGTAGCCCACCAGGCTCCTCTGTCCATGTGGATTCTCCAGGCAAGAATACTGGAGTGCGTTGCCTTGCCCTCCTCCAGGGGATCTTCCTAACTCAGAGATCGGACCCAGGTCTCCCGCATTGCAGGCAGGTTCTTTACCATCTGAGCCCCCAGGGAAGCCCACAGAATAATGACCTACACATATTGCAAAAGGATTATCACAATAAGTTTAACACCCATAATCTCATATAGATACAAAAGAAAAAAAATGGTTTTTTTCCTGTGATAAGAACTTGTGATCCACTCTCTTACAACTTTCAAATACACCACACAGCCAGGTTAATTATAGTCAAAGATTGTACTTTACCTCCCAGGACTTACTTATCTTATAACTGAAAGTTTGTACCTTTCATATTGTTTCATATTATTTCTCAACTTTCCCAGCAGGTGCTTTCATGTGTTGGGGACATAGGGAAGAAATGGTGTCAACCACACTCTACTTCTTCTGACTGGAATGTGAGCCCAGGTGTACCAAGAGCTGTTCAAATAAAGACAGTGCAGAACTAGAAGCAGAAAGTCTTTTCCAGGAGGTGTAATAACTCCAGAACTATAGGCTTCAAATATGCTTTGGCTTTCAGGACTAATTGGGATCCTTCTCTAAAATGTTAAACTTTGTTCCTTAGAACAGAAGAATTAGAGAAGAAATTTCCCAGGTCGTAATGCTGCTTGGCTCAGCAGATCTCTGGGACACCGTGGTCAGTCTGTCATCTCTTGATTCATCCAAAGAAAGAAGTACTGAAATATCAACTACCAATTAGGAAACAGTCAAGCTTGCTTCCAGTCCCTACTGGAAATCTGTTCTGAAAAGATTCTTGCCACTGCTCTGACAAGAACAGCTGTGGGACACAGATAGTTTTGATGAATAAAGTGCTTGGAATTATAACTCTCCTAAGTACTAAACCCAATCCCTGAACTATTAAAAAAAAAAAAGTTCATAGGATGAAGTTCTGTAACAGATATTATTTCCAGGAAGATTTGGGCAGAAAAACACTAGACATTTATCTAATGTTACATTATCTGGATTTTAGGACAATATTTACTTGACACACGTATGTTTTTTATTATTCCTAACCATCCTCCTTTAGAGATTTCTCCTCTATTGTAAGGTGAGGGTGTGGGGAGGGGTCTTCTGAATGACTTGTTACCTTTCGCTTTTCCTTCATTATACACGATCCTTAGATTATGACTTCCATTCACACAAACTTTAATAACATCTAAATGCAGAGGACAGGGAACTTTTCAACAAACTTAGAACTTCAGCTGGCATCTAGACCTTGATGAGCAATAGCTGTTGTTATTCAGTTGCTAAGTCATGTCTGACTCTGCAACCCCATGGACTGCAGCACGCCAGTCTTCCTATCCTTCACTGCCCCCTGGAGTTTGCTCAAACTCATGTCCATTGAGTCGGTGATGCCATTCAGTCATCTCATTCTCTGTTGCCCCCTTCTCCTGCTGCCATCAATCTTTCCCAGCATTGAGTCTTTTCCAACGAGTCAGCTCTTCACATCAGGTAGCCAAAGGATTGGAGCTTCGGCTTCAGCATTAGTCCATCCAATGAATATTCAAGGCTGATGAGCTATAACCACCAGATAGTCTTCTGACAGGTTTGGACTTTTAGTCCAGAACACCAAAGACATAGTAATGTGACAAACATTAAATAGGTAAGTCACAGCTGGGCTGGAGAAGCTACATAACCACTTCCATGAATTAGAAAGGAGTGGAAAGCTCAAAGCACTGACTGAGCTTCCGCTGAGCCGTGCTGTGCTCAAGAGGCAAAAGCAGGGGCCGGAGGCCAGGCGCTTGGCTCCTTTGTGGTGATGGATCAAAAAGAGCTCCACTTAAGAAAGGAGGGGTCAGAGTCAGGCTCTGCTTGAAAGGGGCTCCTTGACTCAAGAAAGAAAGTTTAAAAATGGCTGTTGACTTATTTCCAGAAGCCAAGACTTTATAAAGCTTGGGTGGGTGGAGAGAGGATAAACCCTCACAAGCAAGAACAAAATAAGCTTCATGCTGTCTCCCACAATATGAGATCTGCAATATCCCCTCTAAATAGAGCAGGAGCCCCCAGTCATTAGGAAGTGCTGACTCTAGACTGGAGGACCAGAGGAACAAGGTGGAGGCAACTTCACATCATAACACTATTAGAGAGGGAAAGAGTTGAAACCAAAACCAATGAGGCAAATAATTTTTAAAAAAGACCTTCCACTCGAATGCACAAGCTGAATTCCAAATATTTGGAATTCCAAAAATCCAAAATTTGACAAAGCAAGTAAATAAAATAACCAATAAAATATGATTTCAATATTAATAATATCAATGCCATGGAAGTCTCATAAAGATTTTTTTAATGACCCTGTTTATCAAAGTGACAGTGAAGGGATGACCTCTATCAAAAACAAATAGGAAAAGAAAACAGGTGGCTATGGGACAATAATAGATGGATATGGAAAATAACTTACAGGAAATCTTGGAAATGAAAGAGAGTCATGACACTCAGACCAACAGAGACTTCTTATCATCAATGGCAGATGCCAGAAGACAAGAGGCTGAAAGAAAATAAATGTCAACGTTGAATTGTACACCCAGCTTTACTACTGCTCATGACTAAAACATTGATACATTCCTAGATACAGACACAGAAACTAAAAATTACTAAAAGGATGCAATTTAGTGAGATGAAAAGTCAACCCAGAGAGAAGGAACAGGATAAAAAAAATAACGAGTAATAAACCAATAACATGTATTTCCATTTTTAATAACTATTGATTATGAAACAGTAATTTTATAATTCACAAAACATCTGCAAAACAGAAGTCAAACAGGATGAACGTAACAAAATAAGGGGAGATGTTCCATGAGACCTTAAAGTGTGAAAAGAAAAGAGAAACAGTGAATAACTTTAGATTTAAATTTTAAATTGGTAGATAAATTTGTAGTTATATATGTTTTGTAAAAATTAGGAAAAACCACTAAAAGAACAGAAATAGTTTGGTTACTTAGCTCAAATCTCTAAAATCAACTGAATTGCACACTGGGGAGGTACAAAGTGGTCCCACTGTTTTGAAGGAAGAAAATACTAAAATGTCTATTAACATTGTTTTTTGTATAAAAGATAAACTATAAAGCTATAATGATATTTAATATACAGATTTTCTTGGCACTTTCACTTTTCTGTATGTCAGACTTGAAACATACTATAAGTAGTTCTATATAAAGTTGATGCAAATTTAGGAAATCAAATCCATAATTTGGTTTTAAAAGCCTTCAAATGAAGAATTTTAGTGGATTTTTAACTCATTTGCTAACATATAATTGTGCAACACATACTGATTAGCTTTCAAGAATAACCAATGACAACAGGGGAGAAAGTCATTTACTAGCTGAATTTCAACCAAGATCTCCGCATGAAAAGTTGATGGGACTGAATCATGATTTAACAAGCTCAGTCAATGATGCACGTTTTCAACTCAGATATCTTTTCAACTCTGATTGCTGTTAAAGCCAGGAATCACAACAAACTCATTGAGAATCAAATAATGGACTTGCTAATTTCTTGAAGTATTAAACCAAGATTTTTAAAAAAATGATCCACACTCAATCATTGCCTTCATTGAAAATAAATAATTTTGTCCATAAGACTTTTGCTTTATTAATAAATTTTTATTATTTCTGAAATATCGGTGATTTCACCTTGATTCTGGCCTTTAAAATGCTGTGTTTTTATGCTACATAAGATACATGATATATCAGGATTAGTATAGAAGGCAAAAAAAAAGGTGTGTGTTAGTCACTCGGTCTTGTTCAGCTCTTTGCGACCTCATGGACTGTAGCCCATCTACGGAGTTCACCAGGCAAGAATACTGGGGAGTGGGCTGCCATTTCCTCCTCCAGGGAATTTTCCTGACCCAGGCAGTGATCGAATCTGGGTCGTCTGCACTTCAGGCATATTCTTTACCATCTGAGCCACCGGGCAACGAACGTAACTTCTCAATTACCAAGCACACATACATTGAGAAAACATGCTAATTTTGTTCTGACTTAGATTACTATCGCACCCTGCTTGTCAGGCATCTGCAGCACGGACTCCGCCCATGCAAATTCTGTGTGCTATTCCTAATTCTTCTCTTTGTTCGTTTTTTGACTTCATTGTTGTTTGTTGTTGTTGTGTTTGATATCCTGCTGCTGTTACCATGCAAGAAATCTATATATCCTTTTCTCTCTGCTGGTCACTGATCTCCCAGATGTCTTTACTTTCCTTTCACTCACTGGATCACTTTTCTTTCTTCATTCAAGGAATTATATCCTTCTCACCTTGTCTATATAAAACTTTCCCCAACAACCTAGGAGCACATGAAACTTGTGGCACTCTACTTTTGCAGATTACCATACAAAATATAATACTATTTGGCTTGCTTAGACTAATATTTTACTTAATTCATTTTTAATTCATTGTAAGTAAAGATACTGGATATAGTTCCACGTGCTATGCAATAGGTCCTTGTTGGTTACCTATTTTATATATAGTGGTATATATCAGTTAATCTCATACTCCTAATTTATCCCTCCCTTTCCCATTTCACGTTTGGTAACCATAAGTGTGTTGTCTATGAAAAATTTCTTTTAAGGCTGCCGGTTTATGTCTCAATTTGACTAATAAAATGTTTAAAGCTAATCTTTCATGCCTCACAAAAAAAAGAAATCTCTTAGTCTTCAATAATACTCAACAGTGTTGATATGAAAATAAGCATGGTAGAATTTCTGCCTGAAAAGAGACATATGAGCCCTCCTTCTAAATTCCAGGAGAGAGCTGCATTTAAAAATTATTTCTGAAGGGAGACTATCTTATAAATCTATTAAGTTATAGCAGAATGATATATGCTTACCATTATCCAGATCGATGTATTTATCACTTTAAGGATTTTTAAAAATAGTTTTCAGGAACTTTCCACCTACTTTATTATGGCCAATTCTCAAAAAAAATCACTGAATCGGCTGCAAAACAACCAGGTCATTGGAATGTAGAGGAAGGCAACTGTCTGATCGGTACTGAGCAGTTGGCAAAAGGCAGCTCCTGACTCCATCCATCAGCCAAAAGTGTGGCTTAAAGGGCAGTTACCAATGCTTGTGGATGAGTTGACTGTTACAAAAACAAGCAAACAAGAGGAAGAACTGACTCAGAATCTGCTCCAGCAGTATACAGCCTCAAGTTCTGCCCACAATTCACCACTTAGCTGAAAGCATGATGAGTGCCCCCTTCAACTAGAGAGCAAGTTCCCTTCAACTAACAGATGGCTGGCAGGTGCTGGCAGGTGGCTGACTGGAGGCAGCCTGCCACCCAAACTGACAGAGATGATTGTCTTTGTCAGGCTTGCAGAAAGGGTCAGACTACTGTTTTCCTGGATGAGCAACCAAGGGCTATCAAGTCTAATCAAATCTGGCCCGCTAACATGATGCTTTGGCCAGATCAAACCCCAGAATCTAAGATAAGTCACATGGTCTCAGTTTGCCAAAGTCCCCACCACTCCCTATTGTCTTACACTGACCTGCACACACCTTTGTGACCTGCCTCTTGAAAGCATCTGTGTCTAAGCCAGCAGAATGGATTCATGACCTCTCAAATCCTTTCCTGAACCATAGTTTTGTAAAGAAAAGGTGGGATATTTCAGCTACTTGTACAGCTTGGAGACGTGGATATGTTTTAGGCTGGATATAAATGAGCTATTCCTACAGGCTGGCACAAGAAACATCACTTTGCAACCAAAAAGTGTTCCTTCATGGGATACCTCTCTGGGATTCATGCAACAAAGTGCTTTGGGCTCTACATGACTTAAATTAAATGGCTAACATTTCTTGAGTGATAAGGTGCTTCTTAACTTGCATAATTCCTTATTAAACATGTTCTGATTACATCTACTGCAAGACACAGTCCACGAAAGGATGGATCTGGTCATTCTTCCTCATAGCTCTGAAAAAACAGTACTAATGCGCAATTATCTTTAGAATGAATACGTGACTAGATAAGTGATGGGTAGAAATAAATACTGTGGTCCAGGCACATTCATTTCACTAACAGGCGAATCCCACCATGCCTCAAAAGCACTGGTCACTTTTTTTCACTCAGTCATCAAATTCTGCCTGATCTCTTTAAAGAGCCCAACAAAAATGAGGTCACCTCCTTCAAAAGTACACTTTGGCATCTATTAGTAAAGAGTTGGTAAGTACTGATACATACTTAGTCTTCAGATCAATTGGGGCAATGATTCTTTTTCTCTATGCTCCTTCTATCTTCTCATCCAGGCCCTCATTAAGGAGAGCAGCAGATGACCTGAGTTTTTCATATCAACCCAGGACACCTAGAGCAAAGTGCTGAATATACAAGGCGGTAACAATAAATGCCTGGCTGATTGATCTGGGGACTAAGTTCTCTGACTCTCCCCACTAACATGATTCTTCTAAGGGAGTGAGGGATAAGATCCCATCTAAGTTTAATTACTAGGGACTAGTCTCATGTGCTTACTACTTAACCCACTAAACTTGACGCAGAGAATAGTGAGAAACACCAGCCATCTAAACAGTTCTAGAAGGACTCATTAGGACCCCAGGAAACATCTAGCTGCAATCTTTGAGGTCTGGAAGGCCGAGTGATTCCTTCAAGTTACTTAGCAAAGTTTCTGGGAGCCATCAGATTAAAAAAAAGCAAGACAAGGAAAGGCACTGGATAACAATCAGGGTTTAACCAGGTTCTGAAAGAGCAGCAGGGAAATGGGCCAAGACGAGGAGCCCATGCGGTTGTTCTTAGAAAAGAAATTAGCCATCCTATGACTGCCTGCTCTACCTGATTCATGGTGCTGTTTCCAACTTGCTCTCTCCATTGTCTTTTTGTCTGTATTAGCTTCCTGTTGCCACTGTAATAAATCACCACAAATTTAGTGGCTTATAACAACCTAAATTTATACATACATTTCCAGGGGTCAGAAGGGTGAAACGAGGTTTTATGTGGCTGAAATTAAAGTGATGACTTGACTGGCCTTCTGGAGGCTCCAGGGGAGAAAGCACTCCTTGCCTCTTCCTTGGCTTGTGGCTGTTATCACTCTAATCTTTATTTCTGCTGTCCCGTTGCCTTCTCCACGCCTGATCTTTTTGCCTCCCTATTATGAGGATCCTTGTGATTACACTGAGCTCAACTGAATAAACCAGGATAATTTCCTCAACTCAAGATCCTTAACTTAATCATGACTGCAAAGTCCCCATTGCGACTCAGGAGACCTGGGTTCAAAGTAAATTAGTTAAGTTTGATGATGAGTAGACTCTCTTACTACTTCTGCTTTATTGAATATGCCAAAACCTTTGACTGTGTGGATCACAACAAACTGTGGGAAATTCTGAAAGAGATGGGAATACCAGATCACCTTACCTGCCTCCTGAGAAACCTGTATGCAGGTCAAGAACCAACAGTTAGAACCAGACATGGAACAACAGACTGGTTCCAAATCAGGAAAGGGGTACATCAAGGCTGTATATTGTCACCCTGCTTATTTAACTTATATGCAGAGTACGTCATGCAAAATGCAGTGCTGGATGAAGCACAAGCTGGAATCAAGATTGCTGGGAGAAATATTAATAACCTCAGATATGCAGATGACACCACCCTTATGGCAGAAAGCAAAGAAGAGCTAAAGAGCCTCTTAATGAAAGTGAAAGAGGAGAGTGAAAAAGTTGGTTTAAAACTCAACATGCAAAAAACAAAGATCATGGTATCCGATCCCATCACTTCATGGCAAATAGATGGGGAAACAATGGAAACAGTGAGAGACTTTATTTCTCTGGGCTCCAAAATCACTGAAGATGGTGGCTGCAGCCACAAAATTAAAAGACCCTTGCTCCCTGGAAGAAAAGCTATGACCAACCTAGACAGCATTTTAAAAAGCAGAGACATTACTTTGTCAACAAAAGTTCATCTAGTCAAAGCTGTAGTTTTTCCAGTAGTCATGTATGGATGTGAGAGTTGGACTATAAAGAAAGCTGAACACCAAAGAATTGATGCTTTTAAACTGTGGTGTTGGAGAAGTCTCTTGAGAGTCCCTTGGACTGCAAGGAGATCAAACCAGTCAACCCTAAAGGAAATCAGTCCTGAATGTTCATTGGAAGGTCTGATGCTGAAGTTGAAACTCCAATACACCACCATCAAGTTCTTGATGTGAAGAACTGACTCATTGGAAAAGACTGACGCTGGGAAAGATTGAAGATAGGAGGAAAAGGGGACAACAGAGGATGAGATGGTTGGATGGCATCACCGACTCAATGGACATGAATTTGAGCAAGTTCTGGGAGTTGGTGATGGACAGGGAAGCCTAGCGTGCTGCAGTCCATGGCGTTGCAAAGAGCGGGACATGACTGAGTGACTGAACTGACTGAGACTCTCTTAACTTTATAGAATCTCTGCAAACTGGATAATTCTCAAACACACTCTTAAATTCTTTAAAGTAGTATTTTGAGCACCCCCAGGAGCCATCACTTGTATCATAAATAGTTGGAACATGGGAAACTTCCAAGGAATTTGAAAGGAACAAACTTCTAAGTGAGACTACCTACAACCCACCTATTCAGAAACAGGGTGGCGGGGGAGGGGGGGTGGGAGATACAGAATTAATGTTAAAATAGTAACATCAGCCTGCAATGATTCACCAGTGTGTTTATCTTTGGAGGGCTAAATTAAGTAGAACATTCTGGCGACATTCTTTTTCTTTATTCTAACAGCATTCTTTCTCCCTTTTAAAAACAAGAACAACAAAACAAGCCCTGATCCTCTTCATGAAAGCCTTATGCAGGACTCTGTTCCCTTGAACTCTGGATAAAGTTTGAAACTTGTAATTTAAAATGTGAATGCCAAAATAACATACATGTGGAACTTCACAGTTAGCATTGCTTGTCAAGGTCCCCTGCGATGTCTGCTTTGGGCACACCTTACAGCTTGCTCTGTGAAACTGTGAACTAAAAATATGTTGGCTCATCAGTCATTTGAGTCTGGAAACATTTAAATAATTAAGCTCAAAAGCCAGTCAGTACCACAGAATGCTATGACCCCAGAGATGTCCTGGGCCCTGAGGGTTCCACATCAAAAGATTAAAAAAATATCCCCCAGCCCCAAGTAAACGTGGCATAAAACCCCTCTATCTAGTAAATGTAGCACAAAACCATTTTCGTTTCAAGCCAAACAAAGTTAGAATATCAGAAGCCCATCACCGACTCTCCTTTTTTTTTTCCGCCTAATTAGTCTTTCCTGTGTCACTTGACATCCTTACCCTTGTTCATGTATATTTCAGTGTCCATCATCTGATTGGACTTCTTACTGAGCGACATCATTCTTTGTCCGTCTATATTTTGCATCAAATGCGTCACACCTTATACAGGCTTCTAAATGTGTTCTTACTATAGGATTCTAAAATTGGCTTGCTTCTGAAAACCTGAATTGAAAATGTAACAGAAAAAAAAGACCAGTTTTAGGAAGCTGTATGTTATTCTTAAAATCATTATGTAATAGTCTTCCTTTCAGAACTTCTTCCCCTCAATCCCTAAATGATGTCTTTGCAAAGAAAGTCCGCTAAAACCAGCGGACTGGAAGAAGAGAGCCCCAAGTCAAATGTCCCTCCAGACAGAGTTCTCGCTACTGACGGCCTGGGGGATGGGAGACCCAGGGACCCGTGTTCTACTGTAGCGGGCCCAGCACAGGGTCCCTGCACCGGAGCAGGGGCCAAGCCTTACCTGCCCAGGAGTGCAGGCTGTCGGCACTAGATGGGTTGGCAGCTGGCTCCGGAGAAAGCCTGCATGCTGGTCTGCTGGATCTGCCAAGGCCAGTGCCGAGGCGGAAGCCCAGGCCTGCTCCCCCGCCATCATCATCAAGTCAAGGGCTTTTCCTACTTTCCTTCCCCCGAGACAGCACCCAGATCCACTTAGAAGAAAATTCGGGGGGTTCCCCCTGATATTCATGGTGGCCCTGTTCACAATAGCCAGGACATGGAAGCAATCTAGAAGTCCATCAACAGAGGAATGGATAAAGAAGATGTGAGATATATATATATATATATATATATATATATATATATATATATATATATAGTAGAATATTACTCAGCCATAAAAAGGAGCGAAATAATGCCATTTGCAGCAACATGGATGGACGTAGAGACTGTCATACAGAGTGAAAGAGGTCAGATAGAGAAATATTATATAATATTGATTATATGTGGAATCCAGGAAAATGGTACAGATGAACTTATTTGCAAAGCAGAAATAGTCACAGATGTAGAAAACAAACTTAACAGCTATCAAGTGGGGACGGAGAAGAGGGCTGAATTGGGAGATTGGGATCGACATATAAACGTTACTGTATATAAAATAGATAACTAATGAGACGCTACTGTATAGCACAGGGAACCCTACTCAGCGAGACCTAAGTGGGAAGGAAATCTAAAACAGTAGATACATGCATATGCATAACTGATTCACTTTGCTGCACAAGCATGCATGTTAACTCGCATAAGTCGTGTCCGACTCTGTGTGACCCCAGAGACGGCAGCCCACCAGGCTCCGCCATCCCTGGGATTCTTCAGGCAAGAACACTGGCGTGGGTTGCCATTTCCTTCTCCAATGCGTGAAAGTGAAAAGTGAAAGGGAAGTCGCTCAGTCGTGTCCGACTCTTAGCGACCCCATGGACTGCAGCCTACCAGGCTTCTCCATCCATGGGATTTTCCAGGCAAGAGTACTGGAGTGGGGTGCCATTGCCTTCTCCGTAAAGCATTTACACTCCAATCTAAAAATAGAAGAGAATTAGGGGTGTTCCCTAATGCCAATCCCTGTGTGTTGTTTCTGTATCCCAGTGAATATTTTCATCAGTTCTAAACACAAGCATTTGTGTTTGAATGGGATTTTCAGGAGGCACTGCCCTAGAAAGAGGGCAGCATTTCCCTGCCTTGTGACAGAGGGGTAAGTGGAGAGCCAAGGGGATCTGGGGCAGGGCTCCTCATGCCTGGGTCTGAGCGCGGCACTGGGGTTGCATCTGCCCTCCTCCTGGCCTCCCCTGGGAAAGCCTTCACCCCATCTGGCCCTCACTGGTCCTGCACCAGAGGCCCTCGGAGGTCACCGCTGAGTCCTTCCTGAACATACAGCCGTCTTGAGTCTGTGTCTTCTCTGTGGCCCGTACATGCTGCTCTGGGTGCCTGGAAAGTTTCTGCTTTCCTCACATGATTCTGGGCCAGGGAGAGGCTGCCCCGGGCCCTGCTGGCCTCACCCGCTCATTCTCTGCTCTCGTGGGGCAGGAAGCTTGGTGACACACTCCAGCAAGTGGCCCAGGACACCAAGCAGATGTTTTGTTTTCTTTATCAGCAGGCTTTATGCAAGGTCCCTCCAGAGTGTTCCAAATGTGTCTCCATCTGTCGGCCTCAGTGATTATCCTCAAGGAATTCTTTCCAGGCTTTTATCTGATGCCAGGCCCAGGCTTTGGAAACTCAGAAGTCAAGAATTGACCTCACTGGCCTCTGCCTTCGGCTGTCACCCTTTCCTAAGGAAGTGATGGCAGAATGCCCCAGCTGCCTGCACCAAAGGCGATGTTGCAAGGCACAAAGAGTTACAGGAAAAAAGAAAAAAAAAATCTGCTACTATTTCAAAATACTATCTCCAAAACACACACAAAATTAATATAAGAAATGCTGTCCTTGGTCTACAAATATGATGACATTGGCCAATCAGCCATAGGATATGGATGAGTTTTTCTGGGAGCAGGTATGGATTTGTTCCACTTTGTCCATGGCCTCAGCTCACCCACCTGGTGACCAGCACATGCCCTGGCAAGATGCCCCCCTGGGTCCTGGGGACAGGATGAGGCCAATGGAACAAATGTATCCACCCACACCAAGACATCATAACAGACTGTTCTCATGACCAGTCTCTCCCACAGTAACCTCAGCAAATAAGACACAAGGCTTTTTCTCTCTTAGATCTTCAGAAATAGCCTATAAGACAGCTTGTTCCTATAACTGACAAAATAAGCAAACACACAAATAAGTACATAAACAGAAAGTCGTTGAGCTCCCAGAGTGCATGCACACCTAAAAGGCTTACTGAATGGTCTTTGCTTGGGGGTATTTCCTTCCTTTCTGTCTTCAACAGCACCCACTTGTGATCATAGATGCCTACTGACTGTGCACTCCGGAATACTGTAATTAGCTAACACCGATTTTCTATTAAGGCACATAAATAACATGAGGGAGGCGAAATGCTAGGCCCCGCTTGAATAGTGTCTTAAAATAACAGAAGGAAGCAACCACACGCTGATAGATGCTGGCTCCCAAAGTACATTTAAAGTCAGAGACTGGCATTTGCTGCCGAACAGTTCAACCAGCTCATCAGGACTCGCGTGAAAACAACGATCCTATGAATGTGAATCCTTCACCCTCAAAGTCGTGAGTTCCTGAGAGGCATCAGCAGCACGTGAAAAGTTTTTATGACTATAAGATCAAATACAGGAAAGATGCCGCAGTAAAAATCAGGTTTGTAAAAGGCCTGTAGATTTCAATGAACATCAGCCCACCCCAAATTCCAATTCTTATGTAAATCTTATTTACTTTCAAGTAAGTACATTTTCTTTAATCACTTAAATACCGGTAACTAATTTTAAACACTGTCACCTTGAGTTTTAATTGTTGAGCACAGAGTTTTAGTAACTATAATATTCTGAAATAACCTGGGCATGGTTATTATATTTTTAAATAGATCGTTGGATTAGGTTACAAACACTTTGCTTAGGAATTTCCCATCTACTTTGATGAGTGAGAGTCATTTGGATTTTCCCTTCTGGCTTCAGAATGAGCTGAGCTGTGTTTCACTGTTTTCTGTAATATGAAATAGCTTGTGTGAGATTAGTATTAAGAGTTGAATTGTGTTCCCCAAATGCATATATTGAAGTTCTAACCCCTAGTACCTCAGAATATAACTGATTTGGCGATAGGACCTCTAAAGAGGTGATTAGGTTAAAATGAGGCCTTGAGGTCTTAATCCAATCTGACTAAAGTCCTTATAAGAAGAGGGGATTTGGACATAAAGAGACACCAGGAATGTTCACACATAGAGAGAAAAGGTCTTGTAAGGACACAGCAAGAAGGTAGCCATCTGCAAGCCGAGGTTGAGAGGCCTTAGTATTAGTCACTCAGTCGTGTCCGACTTTTTGCAACCCCATGGACTGTAGCCCGCCAGGCTCCTCTGTCCATGGGATTCTCTAGGCAAAAATACTGGAGTGGGTTGCCATTTCCTCCTCCAGGGGACCTTCCCAACTGTACATAAAGGAGACTTCATTAATGTGCCTTAGAGGATACCCCAGGTTAACCTGTTATAGAAAACTGCCTTTTGAGTCTTTGAATTCTATACCAATTCTACACCTCTGGTTGGCCGATTGCTTGTTTCTTTATTTAGGTTTTGAGGTGAATGACCTGGAGCTATTTGTTTCCATCAACCTGACTGCAAATCTAAAGGCACAGTTGAAATGTCTATTTTTCTTGCTATTCTCAGAAGAGACTGCTGCACATTTATTTACTCTATGATTCTCATTCTTTTCAGCCTTAGAAGACATCAATTCTGCTCACACCTTTATCTTGGTCTTTTAGCTTCCAGACTTGTGAGAAGATAAATTTCTGTTTAAGACACCAGGTCTACGGTGTTTTGTTACAGCAGCCTTAGCAGACATACAATTAGAACGACTTGTTCCTTGAAAGTTGAGTTGAAGTCACTAGGTAAAAGCTTTTGGGTCCAGGGAGACATTTTGATCACTGATTTGAATTAGTTAATAGTTTCAGGACTTTTCAATTTTGTAGTTTTTCTTGAGCCAGTTTTGGCAAGTTAAATTTTTTAGGAACATGTATGTTTCACCTGTTTTCAAGGATGTGTGTTCATTTGCTTAGTCATGTCTAACTCTTTGGGATTTCCAGGTGGCGCTAGTGGCAAAGAAACTGCCTGCCAATGCTGGAGATGTAAGAGACATGGGTTTGATCCCTGGGTCGGTCAGGAAGATCCCCTGAAGGAGAAAATGGCAGCCCACTCCAGTATTCTTGCCTGGAAAAATTCCATAGACAGAGCAGCCTGGTGGGCCATGGTCCATAGAGCTGCAAAGAGTGGGACATGACTGAAGCAACTTGGCTCTACGACCCCATGGACTGTAGTCTGCCAGGCTCCCCTGTCCATGGAATTTTCCAGGCAAGAATACTGGAGTGGGTTGCCATTTTCTACTCCAAGGGATCTTCGTGACCCAGGGATTGAACCCATTTCTCTTGTATCTCCTGCATTGGCAGGCAGATTCTTTACCACTCTACCACCTGGAAAGCCCATTTTCAAGGTTATAGAAATCAAACTGTTTATTCCACCCTCTTGCTACTTTTTAATCTGTGCAACCTCCATAGATACACCCCTTTTCATTTTTATGACTGTTTATTGGGTATTTCTTCTCTCCCTCATGGACATTCCCAGGTATGTCATTTCTATTAGTCTCTTCATAGAGTGAACCTTTGGTTTTATTGATCCTTGTATATTTGTTTCTGTTTCATGAATTCTCATATTTATCTTTATTATTTCCTTCCTTCTGCTTTCTTTGGGTTGATTCTGAGCAAGTCTTACTCTGAGAACTGACATTTGGGATATGTAGTATAAGTCAGTGGTTTTCAAACTCTGCTGTGCAAGACCCTGGGATATTCTTGGGAGGTGGGTGTCTCAGAGGCTACCATCCAGGGTCCCTCTCTCCTATCCACTTCAGTTGCCACCAAGAAAGCTCAGCTGTTTTCATCAAAGTAACCCTGGGAACTCCCTGGAGGTCAAGTGGGTGGACTCCACACCCACAGCAGAAAGTACAGGTTTGACTCCTGGTCAGGAAGCTAAGATCCCTCAAGCTACATGGTAAGGCCCCCCCCCCAAAAAATCAGCTTTTCTCTACTCTTATCACTCTTACATGTAGAATTTCCATAAAATTGGGGGGGGGGGGAACGGTTGCATCTTCTAAAAAAGAAGATCGTTTTTAAAAGTTTGAAGGCTTCAGAAGAATTGAGACAAGGAAGTGTATTTCTAGTACTTATAGATACACATATTCCTATTGACAATGTAGTGAGTTAATATTAAAGTACCAATTTATAACTAGGGAAATCGCCCCACGTTTGTCAATGCCAGAACCCTTCTAAATTGAGATCCTGTAATTCTATCTGTACTTGCAAGATCAATGACCTTAAGTATAAAAGGCTTTGGAAGATCCTTCACAGGCCAGCAGTGTTTAGAATTTGTGCTGAGTATTAGCTAATCTTTTACTCTAAATATCCCTTGAGGTAAAGTTCTATGAGATGGATGAAAGAACAGTATTTCTCAATTTGAAAAGAGACAATTTTCTTGCTTTCAAATATTTCATTAGTTTGCTGAATATGTCTATGAAAAACTCTCCCAGCTTTTTCCTCGACTCCAGACTTAATCTTTTAATCTTGCATAAGTTGTTAACAAGCTTTTGGTAAATTATCCTATTGTAGATCAGTGCCATAAACAATGAGAGATGAGTTAATAACATCAGATTGTATTTCTTAGTGTAAAAATTTGGATAACATTAAGTCATTTAATATATGCCTTTGATTCCACAAGCAGAAATAATTTATGGGCTTATCTATATGATTTGGCATAAATAGTCTATAAATGTTTCTCTTATGTTTGTATCTCATCTTATTGTCAAAAATTAACGTGATGGGTTCTTAGAAAAACAAGTTAAAAATTAAAATACTGTAGAACAGTACTGAGTCTTAGCTACAGCTCTTTTTTTACACTTGCAGATAAGTAATTTGATTTAAAATTAATAATAATTATCATGTCTTTCCACCATGGCAAATAGATGATTACCTGCCTTCATGCAATTGATATGAATTTCACAAACCAGGAACAGTAATTAGCTGAACCTGCTAGCTAATTACCATCAGGAGAAAAAAAGACTCAACAATAACAAAAATCTCAACTGCTGGTTTAGACAATCTTTAATATTGTAGTAATGGTGCTAAACACCATTAAATATGGGCATTCTTTCAGAGCTTGGGAGGAAGATATGTTTCAGCTAAAGACTTCCCTGGTGGCTCAGATGGTAAAGAAGCTGCCTGCAATGCAGGAGACCTGGGTTCGATCCCTAGGTTGGGAAGATCCCCTGGAGGAAGGCATGACAACCCACTCCAGTATTCTTGCCTGGGAAATCCCATGGACAGAGGATCCTGGCAGAGTACAGTCCATGGGGGTCGCAAACAGTCGGACACAACTGAGCAACTAAACCACCACCACCACCATGTTTCAGCTAAAGAAGTACAATGGGCCCATGGCAGGTCTCACAATTAGACAAACCACGGTTCCTCTGAGCTCTTTTATGCCCTTAAAATTACCCAAAATAAGAACTTCTTTTCCATTCTGTATAATGCAGAAGGCCCAGTTCTCATCCAAGCATATGATAAATGGGTTTCCAAGGTTTATGTTCTGTTTTAACAACAACAACAACAAATAATCTGTCCTTTCCATGAAGTGCTAGCAGTCCCAGCTTAATGCCCTGCTGTTGGGCTCATCAAATATTCTGTACATTGGTTCCCTGGCCATAGCTACCTTGCATCAGATTACATAAGAAGCCTCATTCTTCCGAATTACTTTGGGGGCAGAGTCACTCACATGGCTCATTCACTCACAATCATTTGTTGAGCACCTATGAGGTGTTAAGCCCGGTGACAATCAGGAAAGACTGTCCTCACGAAGCTTGCTTTCTAGTCCTGGCTGGTCTTCAGAGTCCAGCATCCCCAAGACGATGCCTTCAGCCTCTGCACTGCCCCTGAGCTGCAGGGCGCCCCTGGAGTATCCTGCTTGGTACGGGCTCTAAGGACTCTGATTCTGAATCCAATCCCTGCTCCCTAAGCCGGAGGTCAGCAGTGAACCTAGTTCCCTCTTCCCCATGCATTGTCTTTGTCCTATCTGGTATCTCAGTTTCTACTTTAAACAGAGGTTTTTGCCTGGGCTAAATCATTCTCACCCTGACTTGAAAGTCAGCTTCTGATCCCTTCCTACTGGCTGGAATCCAGCTCCAGCAGACAGACCAGCTTCCTGACAAGGACCGCTTAGCAGCGCTTCCAAAGTCCCCCCCGCCCCCAACCCCTGTCCATTTCCCGTCACAAGGCTTTGCCTGTATCTGAGTGCAGATGAAGTTCTACCCAGCTGAGCCCCAGTCTCAGTCCCTGCAGCCCATTAAGATTCTTCCACTGGTTTCCCTCTGTGCCCGGGTCAAACACGGGAGTCTGGTTCTGCCCATCCACCCTGCCTTAATTGCTGATTAGACACTCACATGTTTCCCCTACTAGAGTTATGACAGCCAAGCCTAGAGAGCTGAGCTTCCTTCATGTGGACCAGACAAATCAGGCTTTTGATGTTTGGAGGAGAAAGCCAACGTCTTCCTTTCCACAGCTCCCAGTTGTACATTCTTCTCTCCCTTGGGGCTGGGGTCCTAGTCTTTATCACCTGTCCATTACTCTGGTCCCAAAGAAAGAAACCCCTCCCCCCAGCTCAGCCGCTCCCTCTCACCCTGGACTCACCTCTCCCAGGGAGCCGTGGTGGATATGATCATCTAGAGTCTGACAATCTCTGGGCCAGCAGTGCACATTTGCTCATTTCTTATGTTGAGAGGTAAAGATTGGCCAAGGTTTGTTGAATAATTGTATCAAACCCTATACATCGTTTGAACCTCTTAGGCCTTCCAGGATGGACAAAACGCTGCCTTAGTGTCTCCGGGGAATATCATCAAGTAAAGCCAGCAGGTTCTGGTGCCATAACTAGAGGTCACATGATGCTTCACTTGTGTCAGAATGAAATGCTTATTCCATTCTTTACCCTTCTCCCTCCAAAACTCAGGACTTGATCTTTCCTTTAAGTCGTAGCTAGGACCAACTTGTGTTGTACAAGATGGGGATCCGGATGCCAAGTCCAGCACCCTGAGATTCAACATTAAGTCACTTTTCCATTCATCTCTCTTCATATCTTGAATTTTCTGGTCCCAGCTATCATCACTTAACTGCTGTGATCCCAAAAGCTGATCCATCTGAACCCAAGTTCTAATAGTTGGCCCTGAGGCCAAACCCCTTTCTTAATTATGTCCTTATTACTGTAATTTCCAGAGCTGATAATTCCATTTTGCTAATTCTCCACCCAATGGTTTTGAATCTGAATCCAGAAGCGTGTGTACTTAGCACATGTTAAATGCAAAATAATCATCAATTGGTCAGTTGATTTAAAAAAACCTGGGCTACTATAATAGATGGTAGGCATCAAACCCAGCGAAAGAGTAGCCAGAATTCACTCAAATAAGGACTTCTGGGATTCACTCAAGTGAGAAATAAAGGGCAAGGAATGTGTCTTTTTAAAAATTTATTTTATTGAAGTATAGTTGGTTTACAATGTTGCATTAATTTCTACTGTACAGTGAAGTGATTCAGCACTTATATATTATTTTTCATATTCTTCTCCATCATGGTTTATCACAGGATTTTTTTTTTTACTTTTTATTTTATGTCTGAGTATAGTTGATTTAAAATGTTGGGTTAGTTTCAGGTGTACAACAAAGTGATTCAGCTATACATATACATGTATCTATTCTTTTTCAGGGTTTTCCCAATTAGATTGTTACAGAATATTGAGAAGAGTTCCCTGTGCTATTCAGTAGGTCCTTACTGGTTATCCATTTTAATATAGCAGTGTGTACATGTTATTACCAAACCCCTTAACTACTGAGTGAAGCTATATGCGGAATTCAAAAAAAAAAGATACAAATGAACTTATTTACAAAACAGAAAGAGACTCACAAACTTAGAGAACCTATGGTTACCAGGATGGAAGGGAATGGGGGAGGGACGGTTAGGGATTGTGTGCTACTGATTCACTGCGGCCTCTCTACCTTGGCACCGTGCCTGGCACCCAGGATACTCTTTACAATGTGAGAAAGGAATGGATTTACAGATGGCAGACACTGTCAGACGACTCCCTGAAGCTGCCTGTCTGTCTCCCTGCTGGCCCATTAGCTCTCCTCCTCCAGGATTTCCCACTGCCACGCGATGCCAAACTGCTCTGACCCACAGCCACCTCCTCTGACCTTCCGTCCTTCCGAGGATGTTAACTGTGAGCCAGAACCACTGTCTGCGGTTGGGGTCATAACCTCTGGAAGCTGTGTGCTGTCAGCCCCCTGAACTGACCGAAGCGTCATTGTAATGTGCATGCCTCCCACCTCACCTCCAGCCCCTCATTCCCACCCCGTTGCCGCAGCACAGACACCTGGGCTGAGTCAAACTGTGCAGACCCGGTTGGCACCAGGAGCAATCCAACAGTCTCCCCCAGAGGGTCTTCTCTAGCCTCCATGGCTTCTATTTCTTCAATTGATCCTCATGGAACACAATTTCAGAAGATTTCAGGATTCTAATTTGCATCTTCTAAATGAATTTTCTTCTACATGACATTCCTATGGTGTCATATGCCAGACTGAACACTACAGATACGATTTTTTTGTAACAACCATCGATCTCCATCCACAAACACTGACTGAGAGCCAGCTAGGTTCCAGGTGCTTGTGATAGGCCAGCAGATAATAAACTTCTTAAAAAAAAAAAAAAGAAAAGAAAAAAAAAATAAACTTCTTGCTAGCAAGGGCAGGGTTTACTACTTTCCTCTCTGCATGCGTGCTAAGTCTCTTCAGTCACGTCTGACTCTTTGCCACGCTATGGACTGCAGCCCGCCAGGCTCCTCTGTCCATGGGATTCTCCAGGCAAGAATACTGGAGTGGGTTGCACGCCCACGTCTCTTATGTCTCCTGCATTGGCAGGCAGGTTCTTCACCACGAGTGCCACCTGGGAAGCCCACTTTACTTTCTATCTCACAGCTACTACAGTGCTGGCCACAATCACTGTTACACGGAAAGGAAGACAGAAGACAACAGTCTGTTTCCCAAACAAAGTAGGAGCTGCAAGTAGGTGTGATGGCGCTGCCTCCATATCACTGTTGCAAAGCTGGCACTGAGGGGAATGGGACATCAGGTTACGGAATAATAAGAGCCGGAGCCCCATCAAGCTGTTTGAGGAAGCCTGCTTCCCTGGTGGCTCAGAGGTTAAAGCGTCTGCCTGCAATGCAGGAGACGCAGGTTCGATCCCTGGGTCGGGAAGATCCCCTGGAGAAGGAAATGGCAACCCACTCCAGTATTCTTGCCTGGGAAATCCCATGGATGGAGGAGCCTGGTGGCCTACAGTCCACGGGGTCACAAAGAGTCGGACACGACTGAGCCATTTCACTTTCCTATCCCTCCTATAAATTCTTACATAAGCTGGGTCTAGGGAAATTTCTGCAACTCAAAAAAAATCAAGCCTTCTCAGCGAAATTCCTTTTTCAAATAAACAAGTTGAGGATGATAATAACAAGTTGAGGATGAATGATAGACTTCAACTCTCATCCTGAACCAACCCTAGAGCATTCATAGGCTCCAGAAAGCCCAGCTCTGCCAACAGTTGTTCCCTTAGGATGGT
The DNA here is from genome assembly GCF_910594005.1 of Cervus elaphus. Taxonomy (NCBI): domain Eukaryota; kingdom Metazoa; phylum Chordata; class Mammalia; order Artiodactyla; family Cervidae; genus Cervus; species Cervus elaphus. The sequence goes on along the minus strand of NC_057840.1, from coordinate 27,505,741 downwards.
CCTGGCTGTCAGAAGCCACTGACAGACCTACAGGCTGGATGCTGCTATGGAACATTGAATCTACAAAATGATCCATGATCGAAATCAAAACTTGCATGAGAAAAACATCCAAAAAGATCCATAACCATGTCTGATTATAGCTGATGGTACAGAGTGGCTCTCAGAAAGAAAAGACAACCCACCCTTCTCCAAGGAGCCCATTAATACCAAAGCATGGGGCTGTTTTGCTTGGAATGAGGTGCTTAGATTTTCATGACTGCTATCTTTTTTCTGTGCAGGAGAAACTGCTTACAAAATATCCTCAACCCCTCATCCCAGGTTCTGAGTAAACTATCAAAAATAGTAGCTAACATTAGGATAGTTCCTAAGTGCCCGGTAGTGAGCTAAACTTATAACCCTCACAACAACTCTACAATGAAGGTACTATTATTAGACCCATTCTACAGATGAGAAAATTGAGTCAGAAAGATGTACCAGCTTACCTAGGATTCCATAACTAGTATGGAGTACAGTACAGTCAGTATTTGAATAGAGGCAACTGGATGACAAAGCTCACACTTAACTATGATGCTCACTGTGCTCCACTAAGCTCCATAGTAAAAATGTCTTTTATATCCTGCCAGTCTCTTTGGCTTCATTTGATCCACACTATAATCTCCTTGAGGTCAGGAATCATGTCTTTTAAAAATCTGTATCCACAACCTTTAGCAGTGTTTGAAATGTATTAAGTTTCCAATTCAATCATCACTTGAACCAGCAATCCTAGTCCTGGACATGTATCTGGAGAAAATCATAATCTGAAAAGATATATGTACCCCAACGTTCACTACAGCACTACTTACAACAGCCAGGACACGGAGGCAACCCAAGTTGCCAAGAGGAATGGATATAGATGTCATTTGATGGAATATTACTCAGCCACAACAAAAAGGGAGATAATGCCATTTGCAGCACCATGGATGGACCTGGAGACTGTCATTCTGAGCGAAGACATACAAAGACAAACATCACATGATATTGCTTATATGTGGAATCTTAAAAAAAATGGTGCATACGAACTTACAAAACAGAAATAGAGTCATGGATATATAAAACAAACTTATGGTTACCACGGAAAGGGGGATGAATAAATTGGGAGATTGGAATTGACATATACACACCACTATATATAACATAGATAACGAACAAGAACGTACTTCTAACAGCTACTCCATACTCTGTAATGATCTATATGGGGAAAGAATCTAAAAAAGAGTGGGTTATCTACATACGTGTACGCGATCCACTTTGCTTCACAGCACAAAACATTGTAAATCAACTCTACTCCAATAAAAATTAATTAAAAAATAAAACTCTGCCATATGACCCAGCAATCCCACTCCTGGGCATACACACCGAGGAAACTAGGTCTGAAAGAGACACGTGCACCCCAGTGTTTATTGCAGCACTGTTTATAATAGCCAGGCATGGAAGCAACCTAGATGCCCATCAGCAGATGAATGGATAAGGAAGCTGTGGTACATATACACAATGGAATATTACTCAGCCATTAAAAAGAATTCATTTGAATCAGTTCTAATGAGATGGATGAAACTGGAGCCCATTATACAGGGTGAAGTAAGCCAGAAAGATAAAGACCAATACAGTATACTAACGCATATATATGGAATTTAAAAAGATGGTAACGATAACCCTACACGCAAAACAGAAAAAGAGACACAGATGTACAGAACAGACTTTTGGACTCTGTGGGAGAAGGTGAGGGTGGGATGTTTCGAGAGAACAGCATTGAAACAAGTATACTATCAAGGGTGAAACAGATCACCAGCCCAGGTTGGATGCATGAGACAAGTGCTCAGGGCTGGTGCCCTGGGAAGACCCAGAGGGATGAGATGGAGAGGGAGGTGGGAGGGGGGATCAGGATGGGGAACACATGTAAATCCATGGCTGATTCATGTCAATGTATGGCAAAAACCACTACAATATTGTAAAGTAATTAGCCTCCAACTAATAAAAATAAATGAAAAAAAAATTTTTAAATCAACATTTGTTGAGTGAATGAGTCAAATTGTGTCACCACACAGATTTGAACCCACTGCTTTCTACCTTAGGCAGGACTCACTGCCTTCCAGTCAGGAGGTGCCTCACAGCTGTGTTATCGCCAGTTCCACAGTACTTGTATTCTATAGACCTCTTTTCATAAGTTCTTGCAAAATTCCCTCCTTCTGTGATTAAGCAAAGTGCAAACATATCATTTCATCACTTGGCAACTTTAGGATAAATCTCTGAGAGTGTAAACCAATGTTCTACCAATCTTAAAAGTGAGAAAGGATTGTGTTTTCTTTATAGATCGTTCTGTGCAGATGTAATCTGAAGATAGCTGCTAGCATGCATTTCTGTAATCCACCTTTATATGATATGACAAGTGCTTTCATTAGCTCAATCACTGTTTAGTAAAAAAAATATATATATATATATATTCAATCTTCTCGACTCCTAGAGACAGAAGGATTGCAAAGGAATGTTCTCCATTGCTACTGTAAGTCATGGTTAAATCATTGGTAACTAAGTGGCCCATATTTTGGCTCTTATGGAGTAAATAGATGATATAAAATTACATTCAAAGACAGGAACAGAAATTTACTAACTCCTAAGTTCTCTGAGTTTCATACTCAAAATAGAAAGATTCAGTACAGTGTTTCTAATTTAAGTGTGTGAATTCTGACTGCATGTTTTAAGTGCATCAGGGTTAGAAATTACAGTCTATGTATGTGAATAAACTATTATTTTTATACTTAAATTCTTTGTAGACTTTTCTCTTTTAATGCAGCCGAACCTTCAACAAATTTTGGCAAGGCTAATCATTTTCCTATGCCGTTTCTGCCACTGCTAAATACATCAAATACCTATGTAAACAGTGCAAAATATTTTTATTTAGCTAAATAATTTAGAGAGCTGAACCCTGCCATATTTGGCAGGCATTTTTTGATTTTGCTTTTATTCCTAAATGTTATACTGTAAGCACATACTCATGTCACTAAAACTGTTGATGAATATGAATAATACCCTATAATTTCTATCATTTACTTACTTGTTATCCTATTCTTGAATATGAAGGATATCCAAGTTTTTTTTTTTTTTTACTATTATAAGTAACACTATGATGAATATCATCATACATCCGTATCTGATCCTTCTTTGGTAAAAACTTGCAAGTAATCAAGTTGTTAAATAGAAGATAATGAATGTTCTTGAGGTTTTTCAGTAAACAGCCAAATTGTGTTCCAGTTACCTGCCATGGCATCAAATTACCTGCTTTCTCTGCCCCTGCTGGTATCTACTGTCTGTATCTGATAATTAGAAATCTAATTTTATGTCATATTATGTTCTTTCTGTTTCCCTCTCTTTGTGGCTTATTTCTTGGTGCGTCGTTACTGTGGTTTGTGAGTGCATGGTCGGCGAAGAATCATGGGGATGGCATAAGCTTGGGCTGAGGTTCCACTTCCAGAAAGAGTTTGCTCTGGATTGTGCCAGTACCCCAGTGGAGTTCCAATCTGGAACAAATTTAAGTTATTTGTTTGGCTAAATAAGTGGCATAAATTCTAGGCCCAACTTACATGAGGATGGGACTATGGTTATAGTTAAACTATGGTTATACTATAGTTATGGTTATACTATAATTATACTATGGTTATAAAATTTTATAGATGGCCTTTTTCTATCCACAGTCTAAGAGGAAACAGGTAAATTTCCTTGTGGGCTCAGTCACTCAGACATGTCCAGCACTTTGTAGCCCCATGGACTGCAGCCCACCAGGCTCCTCTGTCCAGGAGATTTTCCAGGCAAGAGTACTGCAGTGGGTTGCCATTTCCTCCTCTAGGGGATTTCCTGACCCAGGGATCAAAGTCGTGTCTCCTGCATTGGCAGATGGATTCTTTACCACTGAGCCACCTGGGAAGCCACTGTTAAGTTTCTTTATCTACTTTTAAATATATATATATATATACTTTTAAAAAATTTATTTTGGCCACACTGTATGGGCATGCGGGATCTTCCCCAAACAGGGATTGAACCCCTGCCTCCTGCAGTGGAAGTTCAGAGTCTTAATCACCAGGAAGCTCTCCTTATTCCTTTTAATGACAGTTTTTTCCCTCTAACTTTCCCTCCTACTAAGGGTAAAACTCTTTGTTTAGGATCTATGTGACACACCTAGGCATTAAAACCCAAGGCTCAGGTGCCAGTTCCTAGGAGACTGCCTTGCCACCCCCGTGTCTAATTGCCTAGGTAAACTGCATTCATTTAAAGGGGTCTCGGTGGTCCAACAGACGAGGGGAGAAAGGCTTGTTACATTCATCTTCACACCCCACCCTTACTTTCCAGGTCAATGAGAAACATCAACTCAGTCAGTAGCAGGACACCAGATGACCTCACCCCTGTCCACCTGGAGACCAGAGAGATTCCCCCAAAGCCTTCAGATGCTGACAAAAGCCCTGAGGTCAGCAGTGGCTTGAGTGCCTCTTTATCATGGTGTTGTCCAACTCCCTCTGGCTTTGGCTCCATGGCTTTGAAATGTCACCTTGACATTTAGAGGGATGTATCTCATTCTGGGCTTCCCTGGTGGCTCAGACAGTAAAGAATCCGCCTGCAATACAGGAGACCTGAGTTTGATCTCTGGGTCAGGAAGATCCCCTGGAGAAGGGAACGGCAACCCACTCCAGTATTCTTGCCTGGGAAATCCCATGGACAGAGGTGCCTGGTGGGTTACAGTCCATGGGGTCTCGAGAGTTGGACATGACTTAGTGACTAAAATCAACCAACCAACCATCTCATTCTGACTCCCTGATTTGTAGGTGTTCTGCAATGGACGGGTATTCAGGGTTATCTCTGCCATGTTGCCAGAAGTGGCCCCATCCATCACCTCTAGACCTCCTCTCATCACCCTCCTCCCACGCTCCAGAGTTGCTGGCATCCTGCTCACGGTTCTGTCTCTACTCCAAGCCGTCTCATCATCCTGGGCCCTGTCAGCATGGCTGTGGGTGATCCATCCAACATCTCAGCCTCTCAATTCCTTGAATTTCTCACTTTTAATGATCTTTATTTTCACCTTCCTTCAGTCACCTACTATGGGCCTTTTCCACCCCACCAGTGACACCACCTTTACAAATGTGAATTCCATCATGTTCCTCTTGACCCACGATCTCTTATATTTCCAATTCTCTCATCCAGTTACTTCCTTGACATCTCCTCCAGTCTTCCCTCTCCTTCCAGTCCAGCTTACATCCCAGAGTCCATACTTTACACTCTCCACCCACTTTGCCCAAACACGTTTCAGTGGCACCTGCCTGAACAACAACAAACTCAGCGGGATGCAACAGGCTGCCTTTTTCACACTTTCCCCTTTATTATTGGAAAACCCACATAAACTATGTAGATGGTGCCTCTTATATTCCAGTTCTGTATCTGTATCTAAACTGCTCAGCAAGGCTTTTAGGTCTCCATAGTTCATTCTGCCTGCCATCATACACAAACCATCATTGCAAAACTTCACCAGGAAACCGTGACTCCCTCCACAGCCCTTGACAAAAGAACTGTCCTGCTTCATAGGAGAAACGGATGCCATCAGAGAACTCCTCAGCCTCCCTGCCACCAAATTTCTACCTTACCCCACCGTGGCAGGCAGGCAGCCTTGAAATGGTCCCACTTCCCAGGATTCACATCCTGTACAATCACCTTCCTTTGAGTGAGGGCTGGGCCAAATGACTCCATTGTAAGGAACAGAGTTCAGCAGAAGTGACTGGATACATCACTTCTGAGGGTGATAACAAGGAGTGACCATCACCTTGCTGGCCCTCTTGCTTTCTCTTGGGCTCACTCGGCCATGTTTCAAGCTGCCCTGGGCAGAGGCCGATGGGGCAGGAAATGGAGGGGCAGAGTGCCAGACAACGACCAGCCAGGAACTGGGATCCTCAGTCCAAGGGCTCACCAAAGACAAAACCCTGCCAACAGCCTCGAGAGCGAGCTTGAAAGCGGATCCTTCGTGAGTTGAGGGTGGAGATGCTACAGTCCTGGTACCTACCTGGATTGCAATTTCAGAGACTCTCTGAGTCAGAGGACTCAGCTAAGATGCCTGGATTCCTGACCACAGACATAATCACCACATTGTTTGAGGGAGCTACATCTTGGTGTAATTTGTTGTCACACAGCAACAGACAAGGAATACACACACCCACTCTGCCTTCCTGCCCTTGCGGCAGTGGGAAAGGAGCATCTCCCAGCCTGGGAACATTCCACCACCTGTGGGAGAGGCCCTTTTCCTCTCCCAGGTCCCAGTCTGTCCCCCACAAACCAGCTCCTCCTCCAAGATCACGCCTGACTTGTGGGCTCCTCCCGCCGTCTCATCACATGTGTCCGCACGCCTCCTTTAAGAGTAGAAACCAAGCGAAGACAGGAGGGTTCACTGATGCACACTCAGTTCCCACCATCATGCTTTGAAGAGGAAGGCTCTTCATAATAATCTGGTGAATGAAAGTACCAGGAATGGATATTCACAGAGTTTTTGGAGATAGTCTGTTTCTTTTTTTTTTTTAGTCCTCAATCTTTATTTTTTTTCCCAATTATTTTTATTAGTTGGAGGCTAATTACTTTACAACATTGTAGTGGTTTTTGCCATACATTGACATGAATTTACACGTGTTCCCCATCCTGAACCCCCCTCCCACCTCCCTCCCCCTCCCATCCCTCTGGGTCATCCCAGTGCACCAGCCCTGAGCACTTGTCTCATGCATCCAACCTGGACTGACGATCTGTTTCACACTTGATAATATACATGTTTCGATGCTGTTCTCTCAGATCATCCCACCCTCGCCTCCTCTGATAGTCTGTTTCTTTGGTGTGGGTTGGCACTGCCGTATCACTTGTTTTAAAGCTTAAAGATGAAAATCTAGTTTGAAACTATACCCACGACGGTCATCTGCTGAAATGGGTGCTCTGGCTGCGCTGTTGGTTTTGGAGTTTTGTTTTGGTTGTGCCATGAGTCAGGCAGCATCTCGGTTCCCCACCAGGGATGGAACCCTGAGCCCCCTGCAGTGGAAGCGTGGAATCTTAACCACCGGACCACCAGGGAATTCCCACACATCTATGTTTTCAATGAAAAGAATTCTCTCAGCTTTATCATTAAATGAAGAGGCCCATATCAGCCTCTTAAGCACAGTTCCTAAGTCCACACGACTACTTCTCAGAGAGTTATAAGAATTTGCTTTAAAAACACTTTAGGAGACAAGAGGGCTGCAGCACGCAGTTCCCTGGGGGGCGCCCTGCAGAATCAGGGCCCAGGGGCTCCCACAGACACTCTGTCAGCCTCAGAGCAAAGACAAGAGAGGAACATGTCTTAGTATTGGAATATTGTTTTTTTTCTTTCTGGCCGTGCCACATGGCATGAGAGATCTTAGTGCCCCGACCAGGGATGGAACCCACGCTCCCTGGAGTCTTAACCACGGGACTGCTGGGGAGGGAATTCCCTGAGTTGTTGTTGATGTTGCTTTCTACTAAAGACAGCCTCCCGCCAAAAGGAAATATTTTCCTTCCTTCAACCAGGTCATCTGTTAGCCAATAACGCCCCCTCATGCAAAACTTTTAAAGCGGGTCTCTTTTCTTCTTGGCAGCTTCCCAGGTGGCACAGTGGTAGAGAACTCGCCTGGCAGTGCAGGAGATCCAAGAGACTCAGGTTCGATCCCTGGGTCAGGAAGATCCCCTAGAGAAGGAAATGAGAACCCTCTCCAGTATTCTGACCTGGAAAGTTCCATGGACAGAGGAGCCTGGCAGGCTATAGTCCATGGAGTCACAAAGAGTCGGACATGACTGAGATCCTATGCACACACAACTGTGAGAATGCGAAAAAAACTTTCCTTCTTGGCAGCTTCCGAGCGTGGCAAGCAGTGTACAGGCTGGATTTCAGGCCACGCTCTCCCCAAGGGCCAATGCTCCTCTGCAGTGAACCACCTACACATCCTTACATTGCTACCCTGCTCAACCCTTCATCCAGGGAAAAGCCGACTTGTTCTCTTGAGTCCTGGGCTCCCTTGCTTCCCCTAAGAAAGTCAAGGGCCAATAAGAGTTGAATTACATTAGATGATCCAAGAAGTGGGGGGATAGAGAATGCTGCTTCGCATTGAAGAGGGGAAGGGGTAAAGCTGGCTAGGATTTCCCTCCCCTGGGGAAGGCAAGTCTGGGGATGCATCTCCAGCAGCCACAGGGCCCCCCCATCCCACATGCAATGGTCGGTGAAGAAGCAACAGTGATTGTGAGCAGAAAGAGCAGAGAATAAGGCTTCTCCCTCGGCTGACCCACAGGAGTGGGAGTTGGGGCTAGGCAAGCAGTTGACCAGGGCAATCTCCCCGGTGTTGGCAAACCAATGAGGGATGGGGTGTCTTGGACCAGACTTAAATTAATGTAAAAAGATAAATAATCAGACTTTACCTGTACAGTATAACATTATATCTGTACCCAGATTCCCCACTAACCTCCCATGTATCCCTTATTGCTATCTGTACTCCTTAAGCCTTTGCTGAGGTTCTATTTCTGGCTCAGATGGTAAAGAATTCGCCTGCAATGTGGGAGACCCAGGTTTGATCCCTGGGTCAGGAAGATACCCTGGAGAAGGGAATGGCTACCCACTCTGGTGTTCTTGTCTGTAGAATCCCCATGGACAGAAGCACCTGGCGGGCTACAGTCCATGGAGTCACAAAGAGTCAGACACGACTGAGACTTTCATTCATTCACTCACTCATTCATTTCATATTTAAGCTACTTAAATAGGTATTTCAGGGCTTTCCCTGCATCTCTCTTCTCTCACTTCCCCTCCACCTATTATATGATTACCAGATTCATCTCTTTACATGAATATTTTCATGAAGACTTTCAGGATATCACTGTGGTACCCAAACATTTTCAACTGCTCCCCACTTATTAGAGGCTGTAACTCCAAGTTATTGCCTGGGTTCAAAGCCTTGCCCAGTAGGATTTCAATGTATACATTCTGTTTCATCTCCCATTTTCCTAACCTGTGATTCCAGCCAAACTGAAAATTCACCTGGAGCTCTCTCCTCTTAATGCTTCTGCCCATCCCATTTCTTCTGGTTGGGATTTTTGACACTTTTTTTTTTTAAACAAAATCTTATATAACCTTTAACATATTAATGGTTAAATATTAACATGAAAATTTTCCCTTCTCCCAAATCCTTTCCTAACTCCTTCATCTCCTAAAGTCTCTTCCCATCTTTTATATTATTTGTGATCACAATTAAATTTTCCTACATTATGCAATAATTTATCTTAAAATTCTGAGGCCCTTGACTATGAGTTCATAGGGGCAGGAATGAGAGCAATTGTTTACCATTTTACATCTTAGATCCCCTGGAGTAAGAAATGGCAACCCACTCCAATATTCCTGCCTGGAAAACACGATGGACAGAGAAGCCTGACAGGCTACAGTCCATGGGATTGCAAAGAATCAGACATGACTGAGCATGCATGCACTCTTTATGCTGCCTAGTATACAGTTTTGCACATAAGCAAAGTAAAATGATTCATGGATTGAATCTTCCTTTTACCAGAAGATCCACTATTAACAAAATTCTTTATGGACTTAAAGTATGACTTTGAAAATAAAAATTTGTTTTTGTTACATGCCACTCAACTTCTCACAAAAAAGTTCACCTAAATCGCAAACTCTGAAAAGTGTATCTTAACAAAATTAAAGGATATAAACACATAATCTGATATCAAAGCTTTTTGTTTTGTGTGTTTCTATATGTGTGCATGTGTGTTACTGAGTTTGAAGTATAGTTTCTCTACAACATAAGCTGTGGTGGAAAATCTGGCCCTCTGTGAAGAATGTTAGGCTGCTAACTTTAAAAAGAATTAATATTACCTGTTTCAACTTATGTTTTAAAACCAAAAGGCTGAATAGTAGAAATAAACTTCTCACTGGCAGTGCTTTAGGTAGCAACGAATACTCTTCTGAAAGTTCATAGACGTAAAGTCTGTTAAACATTTTTGCTTTCAAAACAGCTCCTTTTTGAATGAACGCAACTCGGCAAGCGTTCGTTTACAGGAATAGAAAATTACCCTGTGGCTTGTAAAATATGTAATCCAGGAAACGCGGGAGAAGGGGCACCCTTCGAGAGCCAGATCAGGAGATTCCAGTGTCATTCACACAGCAGCCTTCCTCACTAGTCACACCCTGGCTGTAATTAAGAGAATCAGGCTCGGGTGCAAATCCTATCACACAAAGAGCAATCTACTGGGAAGACACCAAGTTTGGAGACGCTCCAAATGTCTGGCCAATGTAAAGAAAAGCCCTATGGATGGACAGGTCTTATCATCTACGTCAACTGTGTTGGACACTGTTAGAAAAGAGATCCAATTCTGCCAAGGGCATTGGCTTCGTCGGACATATCTCATTCCAGAAACATGATTATGCCCTATTAACTGAAAACAGGGACCCTTTAAAAGTTCCTACAAACTTTTTAAACAATTGTTCACAGCCTGGACACAGACTCCTTTTTCTAAATTGAAAACAAATGTCCACTTAGAAAGACTCAATGTACTTAAAAATCAATTGTATTCTGAAAACAATTTACCCCAAGAGGGACTGGCTTTTTATTTTAACAAAACAGTCCAATAATGGTTTTAATGGTTGGAAGATAAATAAACATTAAGTCGTTAAAAACAAAAAGTCACTCATCTAAAATTGGTTCTCAAGGATGATAGTATTTTGCAAGAGGAGAAAATTCAAAGAACAGCATTTACAGGTACATCTGTCTTTTCAATAGAAGCTATTAAGTGCAAATAACAAGTCTCCTTTGTGGCTAACATTTGCTGATCTGTATAACCACTGTGCCATCTAGTGGCTAAACTTCAAACAGCAACTAAGGAGAGATTTTTCTGCAAGCCCATCTATCTGAATGCCATCTTTTAAGATGGTGTTTTGAAAGTAGTTTGTTACTAAGAATATAAAGGACAGATTGTTTATATATGAACTATTCTGCACCATAAAATGTCCACGTGTCTTAGGAAATTACGATTGGGTTCCTATAAAATGTCACATGAAATATGAAAAGACAATTTTCTAAAAAATCACAGGTAAAGATAGGAGTAAGTTAACCAACTTATATTTTAAGACTTTTTGTAAATGACAAAGCTAAGACATCTTATTGAACTGTGGCTAGGAATTATGACATTCATAGACTCTATAATTAAAATGGGGGAAATACTGGAAGATATAAAGTCAAACATAAAAATAAGAAAATATATGCAAGAAAATAATTTATTGGTTGGAAATGTTTTCAGAGTTGTCAACGATTATTTATATATTCACCTAATTATAGCTCTAAACTATGTTACAAAAGGATATTTTGTTGGAATTAACTAGCCAAGTAAATATTGAGAAATCGAATCTGACCTTTATATCTAGTGATTCTGTAGAGATAAAAGAAAAATCTGGCCAAATTTCACAGGTCCCTATTAAAAGCATTATTTTTTGCATTTGGGAAAGGAGTTTGCCTTTTTGTTAACAGCATTCTATTACTGAAAAACAAATGGCAGAAGGCCAGCTGCTAGATTTAGAACTGAAATGAAATATCTGTAGGAGACAGTGCCTCATCATTCGTAGCTCTTCTCAATATTGCTATTGAAGAGGTCCCGGTTTGTTTGAAAAATATTTACATCAAATTTCCAATGCAACCAACTCTATGAACTGTTACTTTTTTAAATGTCATTAAAAGAACATAACAATAATTTGAAATTTTAAACATGTCCTCAAGAACCATTTTATTATGAACACTTATAAAATGATTCAACCAAAAGAAAATGCATATGATCATAAAAAGGAATTTCAAGTAAACTCATGTCTTTCCTAAGGTGAAAAAATATATCTATAATTTTTAAAAACGAAATTTTATAGGAGTTTGTATGTTGAGAGATATAAAAGCCACTTATGGAGCTGAAAGAAGACACAGGCAGATCTCACTGTGTAGCAATTTATTGTGCTTCATAGACACTGTGTTGTTTTTTTCTTTGTTTTGTTTTATAAAATTGAATTGTTGCAACTCTGAGTCCAGCAAGTGTATCGATGCCATTTTTCCAAAAGAATTTGCTCACTTCATGTCTCTAGGTCACATTTTGGTAATTCTTGCAAGATTTCAAGTGTTTCACTATTCCTACATTTGTAATGATGATCTATGATCAGTGATCTTTCATATCACTACAACACTCATTGAAGGCTCAGATGATGGTTAGCATTTTATAAGCAATAAAGTGTTTTAAAATTAAGGCATGTAAACTGGTTTGTGTATATATATAATAATACTATTGAACACTTAATAGTGTGATGCATGCGTGCTCAGAAGCTCACTTGTATCTGACTCTTTGCGACTCCATGGACTGTAGGCCACCAGGCTCCCTTGTCCATGGAATTTTCCCGGCAAAAATACTGGAGAGGGTTGCCATTTCCTCCGCGAGGGGCAATTCCTGACCCAGGAATCTCACACTTAATACACTGTATTGTAAACATAAAGTGAAAGTGTTGGCTGCTTAGTCGAGCCTGACTCTTTGTGACCCCATGGACTGTAGCCCGCCAGGCTCCGCGGTCCATGGCATTTCTCCAGGCAAGAATACTGGAGTAGGTAACCATTCCCTTCTCCAAGGGATCTTCCCAACCCAGGGATTTATTTTTATTTTTGGCTGTGCTGGGTCTTCGTTGTTCTGCGAGCTTTTCTCTAGCTGTGGCGAGCAGGGGCTACTCTTTGTTGCAGCGTGCAGGCTTCTCATTGCTGGGGCTTCTCGTGTTGCAGGACTCAGCTCTAGGGAGCATGAGCTCAATAGTTAATGGCGCATGAGCTTTAGTTGCTCCACAGCATGTAGGATCTTTTCAGATTAGGAATTGTACCTGTGTCTCCGGCACTGGCAGGCAGATTCTTTATCACTGAGCCACCAGAGAAGTCCTGTAAACACAGCTTTTATATGCAATGGGAAACTGAAAAACTCCTGTGACTCACTTTATCACAATATAAGTTTATTGTGGTGGGTTCTGAGGCTGAACCCACAAGATCTCCTGAACTTTAAACATGAACATTGAAAGTCAGGTGGAGGGCGGACCCTGAGGTGACCCATGGTGATTTCCCATCTCCTGATGTCCACGCCTTTGCGTCACCCCCCAGTGCTTGGGCGAGAATCAGACCTGTGATTTGTTAGCCAGTAGAATGTGGCAAAGTGGGTGGGGTGTTATATGTGGTTATATGGTGTTATATAAGACTGCTTCAGCAGACCCGAGCAAGAGAGCCTCCTCTCTGGGTTAAGGAAGTGAGCAGCCAGGTTGAGGAAACCCACTGAGCAGCCTTTGATCAACAGTCAGCAAAAACCTGGGGTCCTCAGTCATACAACCCCAGGAAAGGAATTCTGTCAACAAGGTGGATGAGCTTAGAAGGAGACTCTGCCCCAGTCAAGCCTCCAGGTAAGAACACAGCCCACTGACACCCTGATTGCAGTCTGGCAAGACCTTAAACAGAGAACCCAGTTGAGCTGCCTCATGATTCTGGTTCAGAGAAGTTGTGACTTGTTTTAGCTGCAAATTTTGTGATAATTTGTGATGCAGTGATATATAAGTGGCATGGTAAACAAAATTCACAATTCTACAAACACATATGGAGAACTAGATCCAGATCTGAGCCTGGCATAGAATAGACCTTGACGGCATAGCTAAACAGAGGTGCTATGCCTATATAAAGATCAGAAAGGAAGGCAAGAGTTTAATGCCTAGTTCCGAGAATATCATAATCTATTTGAAGGAAAATGGACATGTGAATAACTCTGATGAATAACTAAAATAAACTGTAACACAGGTACAAGCAACATGACAGGATGCACCGAAAAGGGTCTATATCAAAAGAAATCTGTGCAAGTTACAGAAAACTCAAATTAAAAAAAAAAAAAGCAAAGCAAGAAAAAAAAAAAAAAAACTGGGAAGGAATTCACAAAACTGAAGTCTGGAGGTAGGGCTAGCCTCAAGCATAATTGCATCCACCCTCAGAAATTTTCTAGGCTCTTCCCTTCTAAGTGTATCACTTTTACACTTGGGCAGGCTGCCCTCATGTTGACAAATAACAACCACAGGGGTCACACGGTACCATGAAATACAGAAGTTTCTCTTTCATAAGCCCTAGTGAAAGTCTCCATGCATCTCATTGGCCGGATTGAATCATAAACACATGCACCCTTCAGCCAAGCTCCAGGCCATAGCCAATCAGAGTTCAGCCCTGGAGCAAACAATGAGTCATTCCCTTTAAACCACATAGATGATAATGCTGCGTAGAGATGCTTCCTCCACAGGAAAATCTGAAGGTGGGAGTCAAAGGAAATCAGTGTCAAGGCAGTCACCAATCAACAGGGATCACAGGACCCCACTAATTCTGATTGGGAGATCATGGATGTAACATATAATGAAATACAACTGTATACGGCATGAAGGGTATAGAACACTGCATATACTAGGTTCCTAACAGTTCAATAAGTGTAAAATTATTTCAAATTAAAATGTGAAAAACATTTTATTTTGTACTCTGGATTAGACAGATAAGACCAACCATCCATAGTTTAAAAACAAATAGGGTTTGTATAATGTGACAATAAAAAATAGACTCATAGGAGTAAGATTTGTGAATTTTGAAAGGAACCGCTTTTAGAAATCAATTTCTATAAGAAACATACTCTTTTCAGAAGAAAAAAAAAATAAGGTAAGGTTTACATTTGATGGAGGCATTTAGACCTTCTAGTTTCGGCCAAGAAACTTTCCAGTCCACTTCAGTGTTGAGCTGTATATATTGATTGAATTGACTAGAAAATTGGCGCAAGGGTCAGAGAAACAGAGATGCTATACAAGGAATTCAGCAAAGGGTGGAGGTGTCAGGATAAAATATGAGGTGAGAGGAATTTATGCCAGTGAAGAGCTAAATTGCAGAAGAGGAATGCCAGAGAAAATTTATATGACAGAGAAAAGAATTTTTTAGCAAGAACAACGTTTAAAAGCAAGGAAAAATCTAAAAGATATTGACTCTGTGGTTAGGTGCAAAAACGAAATGGAGAAATAAGAAAGCATAGTAGATCTTTTGGTGAAAACCTTTAATTGTGTGGCTTCCATTCTTTTCAACCATATAGAACAACACAGAATATGCTTTTCTGTAATCAGACATGTTGGCAGGTTAGTTAGTGTTTCATGAATAATTGAGTACTAAATATGGTAAGAAAATATCCAATATCTCCTACATAAACATTTCACAAGGTAAATACCATTTTTCAAAGAATATGAATAGAATGTTATAAACATAACATTAAAATAATACTGAAAAAATAAGGCCCCTGGTAGAAGTGGCTGATTTCAGGATGGGGACAGAGAACACAAGATGAAATTGGAACATTATATGGTGCCAGAAAATAAGGAGGTGCTTTATAAACAAATGATGGGGACAGGTCAAAAGGACGTAGGAGCCAACTGGAATAAGCTCTCAATAGCCAAATATGCTACAATTTGGGCAACAAAATAACAATAGCAATGGACTATAATACAGAATAAAATAAATATTCATGAGTCTGTGCTTAAGTCACTTCAGCTGTGTCCGACTTTTTGTGACCCTATGAACTGTAGCCCGCGAGGCTCCTCTATCCATGGGATTTTCCAGGCAAGAATACTGGAGTGGGTAGCCATCCCCTCCTCCAGGGGATCTTCTTGACCCAGGGATCGAAAGTCAAGTCTCCTGTGTCTCCTGCATTGCAGGCAGATTCTTTACCGCTGTACCATCGGGGAAGTCCATCTGATGCTAATCACTGGGTGTCAGAAATGAAAGTCTCTCTGTCCGGTGGGAATCTTCTTTAACAGACGTGCCATCAAGTAATTTATCTATACAGTTTCCAACCCTTCAGTCATTTGAATACCACCTCTCTGATTTTTGCCATATCTGCATGCCGATTATACTTTTATCTACTGGATTTTCCTTTTTAAATCTCTCCATGTTCTCCAAGGTTATTTTAAAAGAAATATTTATATAACTACTATGAATGGAAAATGGGAATCACTTGCTATAAATAGAAGCAAATTATAAATGTAAATAAATATCTAAAATACTTAAAAGTCTATCTATATCCCACATAAAATTATCTCACATACCACTAGTGGTATGCATGCCACAGTTTGGAAAATACTTTGGTACAATCTAAAAAATGTAGATACATCAAAAGTTTAAGGATTTACTATCCACGCAGAGGAAAGACTTAACAATCAAAGAATTGGTTAAGGCCATTTTAGAGACAGAATGTGCAGCAGTCAGGAGAGACTAGATTGTGCCACAATAACAAAAAGTCCCCAGGTCTCCTTGGCTCGATGCCGCCTAAATTTATATCTCAATCACAGAGTCCACTGTGGGGGCCTGATAACTCTCTAAGGAAAGTGTCCTCACGTGGTAACTCAAGGTCAAAGCCGCTGGAGGCATTACCATCATGTAGCTGCAATTTCCTGAACTTGTGATTCTCTCAGTTTATGAGGTGAGGTAGGGAAGCCCGGAGAATTATGTACATCTGAGCACCTCACTGCCTCAGCCCATAAGCGACACATTTTTCAGGATTAATCACAGTCCTGCCCAGATGCCAGAGAGGATGGAAAGTGCACTCCTTTCTCATGGATGGGAGTGAGCACCACGAGTCTCTACCAAATATGGGTTGGGGAGATTAAGCAACTGGTCCAGAAGAAAACAATCTCCAGGGAGAAATATATCTGGGAATAGGAAGAGAGAGACCAGCCAAGGGAATAGAACCAAACGGATAAGAGGTATTGTCAGATCATATGTGCGGCTCTGATGAATAAAGCCTAAAATGTGCCTGGGGATCTACTGTTCTGTAGAAATAAGAGATGGTATTATTCACCTCTTCAATGATAAGAGAAATAGAAATAATCACCATACTTACAGGTACAATTTTCCTCTGCTTATGCATTTTAATATAAAATATATGTATTTTATTTTTTAAAGACAATTTTTTATTAAATGATAGTTGCTGCATATATAACATTATATAAGTTACAGGTGTACAATAGTGATTCACAATTTTTAAAAGTTATACTTCATTATAATCATTATAAAATGCTGGCTGTATTCCCTGAGTTGTACAATTCATCTTTGTAGCTTACTTTATACCTAGTAGTTTGTACTTCTCACCCCTCAACCCCTGCACCCCTTCCCTCTCCACACTGGTAACCACTAATTTACTCTCTATATCTGTGAGTCTACTTTTTTGTTGTTATATTCACTAGTTTGCCATTTATTTTTTAGATTCCACATGTAAGTGAGATCATCCAGTATTTGTCTTTCTCTGACTCATTTCACTTAGCATAATGTCCTCCAAGGTCACCCAGGTTGCTGCTAAATCCTCTGCTTATACCTCAATTCAGGTCAACACAGATCTGTTGGGCTCTTACAATGTGTAAGAAAAATTTCCACACTCTAAGCACATTCATTCTAAAATATAAAAATAATTTTATTTTTTTTTTGTCCATGGGAAGTCCATGGGAAGACTCCATATGTCTTCATCAGAAACATGTGAGAGTCTCAGCTCCATTTATAAAGAAACCAGAGGAACAGTGTTTCCAGGATGTACCACATTTTGGATTTAACGCTTCTCCTATGCTTTAGGAATTTCCCGCTGCTTCTACATGGGAGGGAGGGAATGAGCACTACCAGGAACATCTTCCAGATGCAGCCGCGGGAGCCCAGACAGAACAAGGACCTTCTCTCTCCTCAACTGTCAGGCACTGGCTTCAAGGAGTGAGTCTCTTTGAGGATTAGGAAGAATGAGAACTTCTACATCATTTACTGAACCTACATAACCCAGACGCAGACACTAGCACACTATTTCTGAACATCAATTTAGAGTGTACAAAGGCCCTAGAAGGGGCTTCCCTGGTGGCTCAGATGGTAAAGATTCTGCCTGCAATGCAGGAGACACAGGTTCGATCCCTGGGTGGGGAAGATCCCCTGGAGACGGGAATGGCTACCCACTCCAGTATTCTTATCTGGAGAACCCCACGGACAGAGGAGTCTGGCAGGCTACATGTAGCCCATGGGGGTGCAAAGAGTCAGACATGACTGAACAACTAACACTTAAGCCCTATAACATCATTCTTTCATTTCACCTCTGTAACAGTCCTGTGAAATAAGAACTACTGTCTCCGTGTAATGGAGGATAAAACCCAGAGACGTTTGGGGCTAGGCCTCCGGTCGCATTTCTAGTTCGGGGCGAAGCCAGGCCTGCCATAGAGCCCTCTTTACTCCAGGTGTTCCTCCGGCAGATTTATCTCTCTGCCAAAAAAGAATTTCTTGGCTATTATGAATGTTTAAAAAAACTAAAGGAAAATATGTCATAACAGTAAAGAAGTGTTTATGATGTCAGGGTGAAGGACAGAGTAGGCCTGTCTATGTGATTCCAGTTCTGTGAAAAGATGCACAGCAACTATGCCAAAATCCTCTCCAGGGCACTGCGGGCACAGTGGGACATGCTGAACCCATTCGAAAGGGCAGGTAGACACTTGGGGCTTCTTGGTTCATATTTTCAAGGGCCCCTTCCTTTCTCTCCATCCCTCTCCCCTAGAACAAACCTTAAACCTCAACGGCTCAGAGAGATCCACCGTCAGGTCAAAAACACACAAACCACAAGGTCACAAACCACAGGAGGGAAGTTCAGTCCTCAGCTTGAGTCTGTCTGTGCTCAGAGGCCCAGGTGGACCCACTCAGGCGAGGACTCTCCCTGGAGCAAAGTGGCATTTGGAACCCTGGCACAGAAGCCTCTATGGAGAGACTGATGCAGAGGAAAGGTCTCTGTTCTCATCTCCAGGTGGGAGCTCATGGGAGGGGAAGGGAAGCATCACAGCTGGGTTGCCTATCTAGATCTTTGGGGCTTTTCAAAAGCCAGATTCACCCAAACCACATCTGCCGCTTTCAAAATGACTCCAGAATACTTTCTGCACAAAAGCCACTTTGGTGCTTGGAGGCAGTGAATTTAAAGAAGTGAAAGTGTTACAGTGACAAGAAAGAGCCAACTGACCTGGCAGAGACAGAGTCACGTCCACGGTGTGCAGACTAGAGGAACATCAAACCAAGTGTGTGTCTACGAACAGCTTTACAATTAACCTCAGGGTGTATCTCGCAAGGAAATTCTGAACCAGATGGAATGGATCAACCTCATCTGGATCCTGATTCAAACCCTCATTTATGAGACAACTGGGGAAATCTGAACACTGACTGAACAGTTAGTGATATTAATGGTAAAAATTTTTAGGGCCATAATGGTATTGTGGCCCTGTTTTTTTTTAAGAGTCCTTATTCTTTAGAGTTACCAGATATGACACATGGCACTATTTACAGGGAAAATGAAATGATGTCTGGAATTTACTTTAATATAGTCCTGAGGTGGGGGCGGAGTAGGAGTTAGGCACATAGAAGTAAGTTGGCTAAGAGTTCGCAATTGGGAATTCCCCTGTTGGGAATTCCCTGGCAGTTCAGTGGTTAGGATTTCACACTCTCACTGCTAAGGGCCCAGGTTCAATCCCTTGTTGGGGAACTAAGATTCCAAAGCCTAAGATCATGTAAAGCTGAGTGGCATGGCCAAAAAAAAGAAAAAAAAGGAAAAAAAAAGTGTAATTGTTGAAGCACAGGTGATGGGTACATGAGGAATCTACTTTGGGCTACGTTTAAATTTTTCTAAAAGATAATCTCAAAAATAAAAGTCTACAGGGTTTTCAGGGTAGCTATAGCTTCTGTTTCACTAGCCTCTCTTCCTCTTTTCTAGAAACAGCCCCTCCGCCTTTGCTGTGAGAAACTGCCCCTCTTCTGGGTCTCTGGTTCCCTGGGGGACCAACAGCTACCAGCTACCTAGACACCAAAGGCCCCATCCAACTTGGCCCTATCAGAGCCCTGGGGGGCCTCCTGTGTGGATCCCATGAGACAGAAGTTCTGTCTTTTCTCTGGGTTTTCTCACTAAGATCATTTAAATCTGGAGTTCCTGGCAACCACACGTAATCCTGAGGTGGCAGAGAACGAATTTGTCTGAGACACCCAGGGCCAAGAGAGTGGGGCTGAGGCAGGTTGGAGGGGGGAGGAGGGGAAAGAGAGAATAAGAGATATGCAGACAGCTTTTCAATCCAAGGATCCAGTGTCCATTTCCACCTGATGTCCACTTAGGGCATTCCAATGTCCTAAGGCGTGGCTGAGCGCCAAAGAATTGATGCTTTCAAACTGTGGTGCTGGAGAAGACTCTTGAGAGTCCCTGGGTCTGCAAGCAGATCAAATCAGTCAATCCTAAAGGAAATCAACCCTGAATATTCATTGGAAGGACTAATGCTGAAGCTGAAACTCCAATACTTTGGCCACCTGATGTGAACAGCCAACTCAGTGGGGAAAGACCCTGATGCTGGGAAAGACTGAAAGCAAAAGGAGAAGGGGGTGGCAGGGGATGAGAGGATGGTTAGATAGCATCACCGACTCAGTGGACATAAGTTTGAACAAACTCTGGGAGACAGTGAGCGACTGGGAAGCCTGTGTGCTGCAGTCCGTGGGGTCACAAAGAGCTGGACATGACTTAGTGACTGAACCAAAAAGTTGCGGGAGTCACTGAATTCTCCCATAAGGGCTTTAAATGCCAGAGGTTTACTCTAGCCTGGGTCTCTTACCAGAACTCCAGACTCAAATAACCTTGCAGATGTAACTAACTTCAGGATCTTGAGAAGGGAAGATTATCCTGAATAACCTGGGGGAGTCCAGTATAATCATAAATCTCCTTATAAGAAGGAAGGCATGAGGATCCGAGAAAGGACAACGAAACAAAGGTTGAAGTGGTGCACTCAGCAGATGGAGGAAGGGGCCACAAGTCAAGGAATGCAGGCAGCCTCTGGAGTTGCCAGGAAGCAAAGTCTCCCCTAGACTCTCCACAAGGAACAGATCTTAATTTTAGGACTTCTGATCTTCAAAACTATGCAATAATAAATACGTGTTGTTTTGCTACTGAGTCGCTCAATCATGTCTGACTCTCTGCCACCCTAAGGACTGTAGCCCATTAGGCTCCTCTGTCCGTGGGATTTTTCAGGCAAGAATACTGGAGTGGGTTGCCATTTCCTTCTCCAGGGGATCGTCCTGCCCCAGGGATTGAGCCCACATCTCCTGTGTCTCCTGCATTGCAAGCAGATTCTTTACCCACTGAGCCATCGGGGAAGCCACACATGTGTTGTTTTAGCCTACTAAATTTGTGGTAATTCATGACAGCAAGAATAGGAAATGAATATACCAATATCTGCTCACTATCTCCCCCTGGAAGTCTAATAGGCATGTCAAGCTTGATGTATCCTAACTGAACACTGATCTTCACCCCAAGCCTGCTACCATGGTAGCTTCCATGCTTTCCACCTAAACCAACTCCATCCTTCCATTCACTGCTTAGGACAAACACCTTGAGCCAGCCTAGACCCTCCCGCCCGCCATATCCTCTCCATGGGAAGTCACATTAACTCACTGCTCCAAGGCTTTGTCCACACATCTCTGTCTCCATAATGCTCGCCCTGACCACCCTACTGCAGCCACCTGCTCCCGCGTCCACCACCCTTGGGCATTCTCAAGTTTCCTGCTCTACTTTTCCCCTTTTCTAACACATTATAAAATGTACTTACCTATAAAGTTTATTCCTTATTTTCTGCATTTTCCTGCTACAACATAAGCTTCATGGGGGCTGAGAACTTGATCTTGATTTGATCCCATGATATATTCCAAGTACCTAGAATAATGCTTGGCATCTAGTAGGTGCTTACTAAATATGAGCAGAATGAGAGAATGAATACATGAAAGCTGATTTTTGTTCTATTCCAGCCACTTGCCGTCAGAAAACTTATATGCCTCTATTGACTTGAGTTACCATTCTCACTAGAAGACTTTGCTAATGGTGACGGGTGTTTTATACCACCCACCTTTGGAGGAAGGGTGAGCATCTCTGCTTGTCATCACTGTTCATGCATCTGGACAAAAATACCAATCGATACATTTCCCATTATACTTCCCACATATAAGGACTTGCATTTTGCTGGGGTTGCAGTTGTTATTTTTAGAGCCTGTTACTGTTTGTGACTTTGCCATTTAGGTTCTGCCAAAGCCTCTGCTTCTGCTTAGCAACCTTTCCGAGAACTGCCATTTGATCATATACCAGGCACCTTCTTGGGGCATCTCGCCCCTATGTGATCCAAAACACCACCACAGTTCTCATCATCAGCTCTGATGTGCCTCCTTGCGTCCAGCACAATTCACCTCTTGTTCTCTAACTCTGTCATGAAGGGGAATTCTACACTCCCCGCTCTAATGAGATCCCATAAATGTGTGTGAGTTAAAAATACAAAATCCAAGCAAAAGATTTATCTGGCGTAACAGAGGGTTCTAATCCCAGGAAAATAAAAATATAGCCACTAATCATGTTATAACTGCTTATTTAGTTTTCACTCTTGAAGATTATTTGGATATATATAATATTAAAACATAGATTTAAAAACTAAAGTTAACCAAGGAAATTAATTTTCTAAGGCATTTCAATGCCCCAGGTTTGAGTGATCTCAACTTACTTGCAATAGCAGCTCAGAGAAGTAGTTCAATTTAATGTTGGGAAAATGTACTTGCTGCCGATATGAAGAAGAATAAGAGAATACGATGTGGACTTTGATGGAATCCTACTAACTTCCCTAAAAATAGTGTCAAGAGAAAGAACACAGGTTTTCTTTTCTTGATAAAAAGTCTGTAGTGAGTCATATCACATTTAACTGGTCTACATAAATTTGAACTATTTTGCATTTGTGTCTTTGGAGAATTTTACCGCAAATTCTCCCATTTATTTCTTCCCTATTCATTACCTTTGCTTTAATTGTGGTAAAATATACATAACATAAAATTTACCACGTTCATATATATAATTCAGTGGCTTTAAGTACATTGTTGCTATTGCTTAGTTACTAAATCATGTCTGACTCTTTTCAGACTCCAGGGGCTGCAGCCCTCCAGGATCCTCTGCCTCTGTGCATGGGATTTCCCAAACAAGAATAGGAGAGCGGATTGACATTTCCTTCTCCAGGGGATCTTCCCAATCCAGAGGTTGAATCCATGTCTCCTGCATTGGCAGATGGGTTCTTTACCACTGAGCTACCAGAGAAGCTCGCCATTAAGTATATCCCCCACTATTTCCAGAACTTTTCATCATCTCAAACAGAAACTCCATATCTGTTTTCTCCAACCCCAACAACATAAAATCTACTTTCTGTCACTGAACGTGCCTGTTCTAGACATCTCATGTAAATGGAATCACATATTTATTCTTCTGTGTCTGGTTTATTTCACTTACTATAATGATTTTTTTTATACTGCTTATAATCTGCTTATTTTATTTTAAAATATTTTAGAACATTTTCATATTTAAATGACCTTATATAATTTGATGTTTTTATCATATTTTGTTTTTAAATTTTGATTTGAGACTGTTTCTAGGTTCATTCATGTTGTAGTTATGTATCAGAATTTTATTACTTTCCATGGATGAATAATATTCCATTACATGTATCTACATTTTGTGTATCCAGGTACTCACTGCCTTTTAAAAAAGATTGTGGGTGATCTGTTTTTAACATTTTGAATGCTTTTAATTTTTTTCTTTCAAAACCAGATACTGTGACATGAAGATGGGATAAGCAAATTTCAAGAGAGGACCATTATCCTTGAAAACTCAATCACACTGAAGAGACAGCTGAATAAACAGATTAACGCTGCATAGTGCAGAAGCATCGTGATGAGGCTATGAGACCACAGGTGGGGGAGGAAGCAACTCTGGTCAGAGATGCTAAGTAAGTGTCCAGTGAGGCAACAGAGTCTGACCAGGGTTTTGAACGATGCGTGGAAGCTCTCCCTCAGAAGAAGAGGAAACAGGAGGCCCTCAAAGCCCAGAGAACCACACACGTCAACACGGGGTGAAAAGAGAGGGCACGTTTGGAGAACAGGACATAACAGAGACCTGGCTCCATACGTCAGAGAAACAGCAAAGGAAGAGAAAACTGCTTCCGAACCTCAAGCAGTGGTGGTCCTGAGGGGCCAGTCCTGGGAACACCAGGAGCAACGTGTCTCCTCAAACGTCATGAGCCAGGGGAGTCCAGCCCATCTTAGCCTCACAGTTCCTTTCTCCAGAAAGCTGAGACCTAAACCTTGGGGCCTGATGCGTGCCCGCCACAAAATGACTTCCTGAAAGTTCTTCTCCCTCAGCCTCCCTCATTGAGTTATTCATTCAACTCATACGGTGAAAGGGGAGGACAGCGCAGCGCGGAGAAGCATGGGGCTGGGTGTAAGTGTCTGGCTGGGGAGGCTGGGGTGGAACCAGCCCCAGGCCCTCAGGTGAAATGCGGCCAGGCCCTCCTGGGAAGGCACGCTGAGAACACAACCCTACATTCTTACCACCCGCCCCACCGAACTGACAAAACACAGCCTTGTTTCAGGTGCATGATTCTGTCTTTGCCTGGAACCTCCACAAAAACCATGAGTGGGTTGAGAGCAACTCCTCCCTCTGTTTACGTGAGTAGTCTATAAATGTCACTTTCTCAGAATTACAGAATGAATCTCAGAAGAGTTATGAAACTCCTTTTAAACAGTATCCAGTCATAAAAAAAGACATGCTACAAACTAATAAGGTTTCATCTTCAAATTAGATAAAAATATTTTACATTCATTTTTACTTCCATATGTAATCAAAGCAAGAGTTTGTAAATAACAGAAGGACAACTTCTGGTGAGTCATTTTCCTTAAGGATACCTCCTTCCTTCCTATCTGGTCTGTGTCTGATTTGAGGTCGCCCAGGCCTTGTCAGCGGAGAAGGCAATGGCACCCCACTCCAGTACTCTTGCCTGGAAAACCCCATGGACAGAGGAGCTGGTAGGCTGTGGTCCATGGGGTCACTAAGAGTCAGACACGACTGAGTGACATCACTTTCACTTTTCACTTTCATGCATTGGAGAAGGAAATGGCAGCCCACTCCAGTGTTCTTGCCTGGAGAATCCCAGGGAAGGAGGAGCCTGGTGGGCTGCCATCCATGGGGTCGCACAGAGTTGGACACGACTGAAGCGACTTAGCAGCAGCAGCAGGCAATGTCAGTGAGGCCCCCTTGTGGAGAAGTGGGCATGAAGGAGCAGGGGTTACAGCTCTGTAGCATTCCTGGACATCCGAGAACACGTCGCAGTGCTGGAGAGCCTGAGGGTCTTCACACCCACTGAGCTCAGAGGAATTTGCAAGCACTGTGTGGATGCCCTGGCTGAACAGCCCTGAAACAGGCCCCCATGACTGATGAGCCACAGTGTCCCTAAGCGCTAAGACTGCTATCACATAGATGGGGAAACTTGCTGGAGGATGGAAACCTCCTGAGAGGCACACGCACCATGCCAAGGTCAGAAGGAGGTTAGTCCTGCTGCAGCTCCCGCCTCCCTCCAGCCCTGGCCTGTGTCTGGGGTGTGCTGGGCTTGGGCCAGGCCGGCTGCCAGCTGAGCCCAACTGGTCCAAGACTGAGAAACCCATGCCGGCGGCCAGGTTCAGGAATCTGGCCAGATCATCACTTAAAACTCCCCAGAGTTCTGACTGTCCGAAGCTTGGAATTCCTATCAAATCTTGACATCCCTCTCCTCCCCACTCATCTCACACACACACACACACACACACACACATGCACACACACACACGCACACACCCCTGTGCTCACTCGTGTCCCCTACCTCGCATTTTATATTTCTCATGGTCCTTCGCCTCCATCTCATCTGTGTACCCACACTGCTCCCCTTGCCTGGAACAACCTCTTCTCCCTCACCTGGTAAGCACCCACTTAATCCTTTAGGACTTAGTTCAGGACCCATCACCTCCTCCGGGGAGGGGGGGTGTCTCTCCAGACAACCCCAGTCCCCATCGGCCTCCCCATGGCAGCCCATACTGCAGCACGGGGCGAGGTAATGGAAGTGGACTCATCAGAGGCCTGTTTATGCCACAGAAATAAGCTCCGAGACACACAGACTCAGGACATCCTATTCATACTTGTGACTCTAGCACCTTCCCCACAGTAGAGGGTCAGTCAGAGCTGATCAAATAAATAAATGGATAACTGGCAGAATCAAAGACAGAGCTCAAGACAGGTGGCCTAAATTAATCAGATTAATCATTTTTAATTGGCTACTAGTCACATGATTTAGCCCAATTTAAGATGCAAAAATTTGCACTTCAGTTTCCTTTTTCTTTTTTTGTTTTAAGATATGGGATCTTAATTCCCCCACCAGGGATTGAACTGGTGTCCCCTGCAGTGGAAACACTGGAAGTGCAAAGCCTTAACTACTGGACCACCAGGGAAGTCCCTTGCTTCACTTTCTAATCAGCTAATTGACTGATTAGATCAATCAGAACTGCAGGGCTCTTTTAATAGATAAAAATTCTGCAACATACTTTCCTCCCAAATCTCCCTCCATAAGTAGAATTATTTAAGGGGTTAATTTTAATTTTTAAAACCCAATGAATTCTATTTTAATAAATAATATGATATAATATTTACTAAAAATATTTTTAAAATCAAACATTTTCTTTACATAATTCCTATACACATAAGAACTCTATGTTTGTAATATTTTCATAACAATTCTCATAATCCCTGTTGTATTTTTTCTAAGTACTGGAAAGTAACTGGTAACATTTGTTATATAGCAAACAGGGGGGGGAGGAGGAGTTATCTTACATACTCATGAATGAATTATATTCAATTCCTTCCTCCATTGTCTCTTTCTACTTCAGACCCAGGAAGAGTGAGGGGTGGGGGTGGGCGAGAGAGATGTCAGGATAGAGTTACCACCGATATACATAGTATTGCAAACTAATAAATTACCCATGAATCTTCCCCCTTCTCCCTTTCTTCTGACATTTCCTATGTAGGATCAGTGATGATTTTCAAACGGGCTGGTCTCGCATTAGATCCAGGGGATGCGGACTCTGAATTCATAAGGGTCCAAGAGATGTGGGTGGAGCTGACCCAGTAGATCAGACACAAATAAAAAGCAGATGCCTGCAAGGAGGATGTTTCAGCAGCCAAGACCCAAAGCGACCCCAAAGGAACAGAGTACAAGGACGCTTGCTCTCTCAGCTACATATTACAGTGGGGAGGGTCTTCACACCATTTCAGGAAACCTTCACAGACCATTAAAGTTTAGGTCATTCCTTTTTTGGGGGGGCCCAGCAACCCTCCAGTCCACCCCAAATGTGAGAGAAAGCCAAAGATGGGCTGAGAGGGGCTGCAGGATACTATCATCTGCCAAGCAACCCTTTCTTTCATTGGCCTTTGTTTCAGATCTCCCCGCCCCCAAATGAGGGGAGAGACACCTAACCCACACCCAGGCATTCTGGTTGCTCAGTCATCGGAGAGATGTTTACACACCCTTCAGCCACCTAGTCACCACTACTGGGTCTACAGTTTGCAATGAGGTCCTGGAATTTTCTTCAAAGGGCTAAAAAAAAAAAAACAAAAAAAAAAACCCTGTCCACTCAAAGACCAGCTAGGAAACAAATAGCCTACCCTAGATTTTGTAAGAAGATTTCTACTTCTGTGCAATATAAAAGTAGCCTCAATCTACCTTGGAAATACACAATTCGCCTACACATCCTCTTAAACCTTCCTCTGCCCAGAATATTACTAAGAAAAAGATGAGAAGAATAAGTAAAACAGTGAGCTTCCTGGTCTCTCCACCACGTGGCCCCCAAAGTGAAAACGAACATGAAAACATTTAACGTGGTCCTTAAAATAGATCTGACAGTCAAGACTTCTGTTTTTAAAACCTTACCATTATTACACGTGAACCTGGAAACTGAACATTTCTAATACTGATAGAACATCATTTATACCATATAAGGAAGAAGGAGGTGAACAGGAGATTTGAACATGTTGGAGAAAAACACGGTGGATAGCTTTTATTCTCCCTATAATATTGTTATATGTAAATAGAGTCTTTCACATTTTGATTGTACAATGTTTCTCTTCATTCCCTTTCAGTCTGTGGGCACAAATAAAGACTTTGGACATGAGGTCACAAAGAAGATGCCCCTGGGGCAGGAGAGTAGATGGACCTACAGGAGGTTTGGAGGGAGACAATTCCCACTCAGGGTGGGGGGTCTCCTGAAGCTGGAGAGGCTGGACTGGACATGAAGGACCTTCTCCATCCTTTAAGTGTATTTCTAGGAAGGAATGAGAAAAATTAAAGCAGTACCCAGGAAGGGTGCCTCTGGTAGCAATCTACAGACTATGCTCATGGATGGAAGATGGTTTCAGCTCGTTCCATGGATCCTTGGCCTGAACCTTACCTGTTTAAGAACATGGTTGCCTTATATTTCTACTTACAAGGTATCCCCTTTCTGATTCCTTCAGAGTCCAGGCAAAAGAAATGACACGTTTCCAAGGCCAACACAGGGGAGGGGAGGGGAGGAAGGGCAAGGCATTGGTGCCTGCAGCCCTGAGACAAGAGTATCAGGTGGAAGAGGTGGCCAAGATAAAGCAACTAGAATTTCTGAAGGTGATAGGGACAGAGTAAAGGAACAAAGCAGGTGATTGAATAATTAGTCCCACAAGGAGATTGTAAGTAAAGAAAAATGTATGGGAGACCCCTGTAAGTTACAAATCAATCAAGAAAGCAGGTTTGCTTAACCACTAAGCCAAGCAGGCTTTCTCAGCAACAAAACCATGCAACAGAAGCCTGAGACATGCCTCCAAATAATAAAATAATGGTAGCAGGAGACCTATTTCCTGTTCTGTGAGTCCAGTAAGTTAATGATTCCTAGGACACGCTCCTCTGCACACACTAAAAACAAAAATATAAGGAAAAGTTGACATTATACTAAAACCTGAAATGATTTATCATTTTTAGCATATGTTACCACTTTTTCGCTCATTTTTATCGTGCCATGACAGTCCTGACTTGACCATATAGGGACAAGAAAACTCCCTGGCCTGACATGCAGAAGGAACTGACGATGCAAGCATGATGTCTACACAAGGAGGAGGAAGAAGGTGGTCTTCTCCCCCACCCCACTTTCCCTTTGATTATAAAACTGTAGCTCACCACGTGCTCGGAACATGGCATTCTCTTGCCCAGCTGCTTGTAAGTCTCACAAGCATCCTAGTCTAATAAATTGCTTCTAATCTATCACTTTGGAGTAGGAAGTGGCAACCCACTCCAGTATTCTTGTCTGGAGAATCCCATGGATGGGGGAGCCTGGCGGGCTGCAGTCCATGGGGTCACAGGGAGTCGGACACGACTGAGTGACTCACAGACACACACACATACACACACACAGGCAGTTGTATGGAGAAGGAAATGGCAACCCACCCCAGTACTCTTGCCTGGAGAATCCCATGGACTATGGAGCCTGACGGGCTACAGTCTATGGGGTCGCAAAGAGTCAGACACGACTGAGCAACTCACACACACACACACACACACACAATCTATCACTTTGCATCTTTCTGAATTCTTTCTACACTGAGACATGAAGAACTGGAGTTCCTCAAAGCATCCTCCCCAGATGCATTTTTTCCAGTTTCAGAGGAGCTGGAGCAGGCCCTGATAGCCAGGCCAGTTACTGAACATCCAGACCCTGTGCAGTCAGCAGGAACTATCTCACTATCAGGTTGTATCTCCCACTGCCCACCTGCCTCTGACACTTCCATACCCTTCTCTTTCCTCCTCCTCCAATCGCCAACCAAGATGCCCACTCCCACAGACGTGGGAGTGTAAATTATCTGATTACCTGGTGTGATGGCAGCAGTCTAGACTTGGAATCAGAAGACCTGGGTTTGAAGCCACTTGGCATTCACTGGCTGTATGACCCAAGGCTATCTCGCACTTCTCTCATCTGTCAAATGGGTTAAATGAGAGTCAAAGAGAGACTGAAATTATGAGAATCAAATATGTTAACAGTGAACTTCTCTATAATACTGCAGTTATGATGATGATCAAAGTAATTTACACACTGACCAATGTGAATGACCATTAGATGGCCCTGCTCCTTCAGTTCAGGCAGATGTGTCCAACTCTTTGCAGCTCCATGGACTGCAGCACGCCAGGCCCCCCTGTCCATCACCAACTCCCAGAGTTTACTCAAACTCATGTCCATTGAGTCGGTGATGCCATCCAACCAGCTCATCCTTTGTCATTGGCTTCTCCTCCCACCTTCAGTCTTTCCCAGCATCAGGGGCTTTTTCAATGAGTTAGTTCTTTGCATCAGGTGGCCAAAGTACTGGAGTTTCAGCTTCAGCATCAGTGCTTCTAATGAATATTTAGGACTGATTTCCTTTAGGATGGACTGGTTGGATCTCCTTGCAGTCCAAGGGACTCTCAAGAGTCTTCTCCAACACCACAGTTCAAAAGCATCATTTCTTCAGCACTCAGCTTTCCTTATAGTCCAACTCTCACATACATACATGACTACTAGAAAAACCAGCAGCACTGTTTATAATAGCCAGGACATGGAAGCAACCTAGATGCCCATCAGCAGATGAATGGATAAGGAAGCTGTGGTACATATACACCATGGAATATTACTCAGCCATTAAAAAGAATTCATTTGAACCAGTCCTAATGAGATGGATGAAGCTGGAGCCCATTATACAGAGTGAAGTAAGCCAGAAAGATAAAGAACATTACAGCATACTAACACATATATATGGAATTTAGAAAGGTGATAACGATAACCCTATATGCAAAACAGAAAAAGAGACACAGAAATACAGAACAGACTTTTGAACTTTGTGGGAGAATGTGAGGGTGGGATATTTCAAAAGAACAGCATGTATACTATCTATGGTGAAACAGATCACCAGCCCAGGTGGGATGCATGAGACAAGTGCTCCGGCCTGGTGCACTGGGAAGACCCAGAGGAATCGGGTGGAGAGGGAGGTGGGAGGGGGGATCGGGATTGGGAATACATGTAAATCCATGGCTGATTCATATCAATGTATGACAAAACCCACTGGAAAAAAAAAATTATAAAAATAAAAAATAAAAAAAAAAAAAAGAAAAACCAGAGCTTTGACTAGATGGACCTTTGTTGGCAAAGTAATGTCATGTTTATCTTTAAAATGGAAAGTTTGTCAAATCAAATGAATCTCTTATTGGTGCACTCCGCTCAACCAATTCTTCTGGCCCCTTTAAGGGAGTCTGGGGCGAGTCAGCCCTTTCATTCCCACCTTTTTTTAATTTCAAAGACAAACATGGCTTCCAGGATGGAGGAAGACAAGCAAGCATCATTTCCATTAGTTCTTGGCCCACTTTTTTACCTGGCACCTGGGTGCGTTGAAGCTGCCCAGACCAAAAGTCCATACTTAACATTTTGAAATAAATAACTCTAAGGACTAAAGTCTGGGATGACCTGGGATTGGCAGATTGAGTACCTGGTGTCATAAAATTCTGTGTTGAACAATCACAAATCAAAGCTGGGGAATTGGTAATTATCTACAGAGAACAGAAACCTGCCTGAAGTCCTTGAAATCTGTTTCTTCGTTCATTTGTTTCTTACACATCTTGACTTTTCACTGTCACTTCTACTACTAACTTCCATGTAACACTACAAATGGGTCTTCCCAGGTGTCTCAGGGGTAAGGAATTCACCCGCCAAGGAGACACAGGAGATATGCGTTTGATCCCTGGGTCAGGAAGATCCCCTGGAGGAAGAAATGGCAACCCACTTCAGTATTCTTGCCTGGGAAATCCCATGGACAGGAGCCTGGTTGGCTGCAGTCTGTGGGGTTGAAAAGGGTCAGACATGAATAAGCACGCATGTGTGCAACACTACAAACAGGTTAATTAGTAAAATATGTGGTTCCCTTCCTTCCTCCTCCTCTCCTTCCTTTTTTACCCTTTTTCCATGTTTTAGTAATTGTGAAATATCAGCTAAAACATCAGTTTAAAAAAACAATTAAAAAAACCCTCACTAAATGTCAAGTTTTCTAAATTCTTTTGTGCCTGTGATTATATTATGTGACAAGAAACCATCTCGAGGTGATAATTAGATTTTATCTGTGAGTAATGGTGGCAAAATGGGAGTAAGTGGGAGTGTCAACATGTGACAAAAAAAAAAGACAATCCACATGATTAGCTTGGAAAAAAATTACTCAGACAGGTGGCTGGGGTTACTATCTAATCGAGGAAAATTCTGACCCTTCGATGAAGTGGTCAGACATTTTATTTGTCCCTCTATGGCCAGAAATTTAGGAATGTAGATTATAGCAACAGAAAAAGCAGAAAGTAAACTGATAAATGAAATGTACAGTATTTCTGTTGGTGATCATCATGGTAGAGAACAAGACAGACCAGAAAGATACCTCCCACTTCTTTTTTCCCACAAGTTTTCACAGATGGTTATATTAGCTGTTTCCAAACTTACACAGGATCTGGGGCTGGAGGCAATGAAATTTAGCAGCAGTGCTGGTGTTAAAAGTGATAAGGCTTTGGCTCCAAGTAACACCTCTCAATCTGTCCAACAACGACAATAGAAAACTTGCTTCAGGCAGGGTGGTGTCCCACATTTTTATTTGCCCCCAGACAATGTCCTGAATTTCACAGCTGTTCACGGTAACCTGACCTGATTGTACATACCTTCTCTCTGTTTTCCCTCTGGTTAAATGAAGTTATGCAAAGGTGCAGACAAAAGCAAAGCAGGAAGCCTCCCACACTAGAAGTGGAAGATAAGAATCACAGAAGCCGGAATGGCTTTTACTGAAGGGCATTTCAAAGCCAGTGGAGGCATATATGGCATATTTGTAAATCTTCCCAATGTGTGTATAAACATGTACCTTCACACATCAAGACTAGATCTGTTCCTGACCCAGAGATCTGTTCCTGATCCAAACTAAATCTGTTCCTGACATCTGAGAACAAAGTGAAAGCAACCAAATCATAGAAAATACGTATGTCCAATGTATGCAACAGATGAAGGAGTATTACCTGTAATTAGCAAGAGCTAAGAGCTGAGACATAACGTACTAGAAAAACAGGAGGAGGAAACATATAGGAAGATCACAAAGGGGAAAAAAGTACAAATGGCTAGTGATATAAAATATCTGCTAAGTACAGCAGTGATCAGAGTCAGAGGAAAAAAATACAAATGGCTGAAGATATAAAACACCTGCTAAGTATAGCAGTGATCATAGAAATGTAAAACTAAAGACCATCTATCCATCTTTCTGAACCAGGAAGAAGTAGAAAATATGAACAGGCCAATCACAAGCACTGAAATTGAAACTGTGATTTTAAAACTCCCAATAAACAAAAGTCCAGCACCTGATAGCTTCACAGTCTAATTCTATCAGACATTTAGAGAAGAGCTAACACCTATCCTTTCGAAATTGTTCCTAAAAACTGCAGAGGATGGAAAATTTCCAAACTCATTCTATGAGGCCACCATCACCCTGATACTAAAACCAGACAAAGATACCACAAAAAAAGGAAACTACAGACAATCTATCAGTCTTAACACTAGCAAAAGCTAAAAAATGTTGATCGTTTTCAATCCTGGGGAGGGTGTGGGGAAATGGGTGCTCCCACATTCTCCTGGGTGTGTACATTTGTACAAACTTCAGAAGAAAATATAGTAGCAGCTATTAGATTTTAAAGACTGATCACTGTTGATTTGGGCATATTCTCATGGAAATACACCCACATGTTCAGAAAGACATACATGTCCAAGGTTCACTGAACATTGTTTGTAAAATCAAAAACACAGCAGAAAATGCAATGTTTATCAACAGGGAAGTTCTTATCCAAAATATGATAGCGCTAGACTGAAATTTTCTACAAACTTTAAAATGAGAGAAAATCGTATACATTGACACAAAAGAATGTTCAAGAAACTTTTGACTACAAGATACAGTTTGCATAGATTATGCATACATAATCCCAAATTTGTGAAGAAGAAAAAAAATGATTTCTATATATTTGCGTGTATTTCTACAGTAGTAGTCTAAAAGGATACCAGCTAAAAACAGATGAAGTTGAGGGTATGTGAGAGAAAACTACACTTCTTTCATTCATATCTGCATCAAGAATGTATTATGTATTTTAATGATGGAAAACATATAAACTGATTTTACTGAGGCTGGAAAAGTGGAAAACTGTTATTTTGGTACTTCTTCAATCTCAATGTGAATTGCTGGGGTTAGATGAGGACATTCTAAAGGTCATTGATTAGTTCAGCTGCTTTCACATAATGTTAACTTTAGAAGGACTTCCCCAGTGGTTCAGTGGCTAAGACTCCAAGCTCCCAATACAGGGGGCCTGAGTTCAATCCCCAGTCAGGGAACTAGATCCTATGTCCCACATGCCACAAGTTCGTGCTGGAACTAAAGGATCCTGAGTGCCACAACCAATACCCAGTGCAGCCAAATAAATAAACAAATATCCTTTAAAAACACTGACTTTAGAGGGCCCACTAATTTGCTAATTATTCTGTCAACTTAAAAATATTCACAACCTAAAAACTGAGTTATGTTTTATTCGGCAGGAATTTTTAGGACTTCAAGCCTGGGAGGCAGCATTTCAAGTGACCCTGTTCTGAGGAGGTTGTGGGTGGGAAGCGGGGCAGAGGAAGGGGAAGCCGGGTTACACAGATATCTTGCAACAAAGGGCAGATATTCTGAACTCAAAAGATTATTGTCGATTAAAGGAAAACCATGTATCCCAAGTTAAGGCATTTAGTGCTTTTCTACATATGGGCTTCCCTCATAGCTCAGTCAGGAACAAAACCTCCTTCAATGCAGGAGACCCGGGTTTGATTATTGGGTTGTGAAGATCCCCTGGAGAAGGAAATGGCAACCCACTCCAGTATTCTTGCCCGGGAAATCCCATGGACAGAAGGAGCCTGGCAGGCTACAGTCCATGGAGTCAGAGTCGGACACAACTTAGCAACTAAATCATGTATGGGAAGATGCAACAGTCTGGGCTCACTGAAATCGTTCCTTTGATATGTACCCCAGCTCTCTGGGGCCGGTATCCTGATGTCCTCATGTCATTAGTTTCCTCAGGGCTCACCTAGGGAGTGGCCACAGTCTGATGGCTGCTAGATGGCAGATATTTGCTTTCAGAGTTCCCTCCGGGTTTACCAACTCACCATCCAGTGCTGACTGCAATCACTGATGACTGTGGCATTCTTTGTTTACTAATATGGCAGGAAATATTCCATTTATCACCACCCATTAACTAAGGGAGTGGAAAGGAAGAGGCAGACACCCCAGCCCTGTCAGACCTGTGGCCTCACTCTTCATCGGATATTGGTACAAAGCGGCTGTCTCCCCAAGTCCGCTTTCCACATTTACTTCATCAGAGAATATGGAACCCCTCTGCCCAAGTCACCCACTAACTTACCATCTCACTCAGAGAAAAACTGACATCAGTGAAACATTCTATAGAGGCCCATGGCCTGCTATTGCTCTTCCCAACTCACTCTATCCTTCAGGTCTCTTTTCTGTTCCACAGACGCAGAAAATATCCTTACCTCTGAGCCTTCACCCTGTCCATTCCCTCTGCCCCTCAGGTATCTCGCCATCACTTCTCAGAGCTTTCCCCGATGGTGCCTTCTCAGTGAGGCTCATCTTGACTATCATATCTAAGGTTGCAATCTCCACACCTCTATCCTAGTATTCCCTGTCTGTCCCTCTTGCACTTTATTATCACCACCTTTTTTATTTTCCCAAGAGAGTAGATTTTAAAAAAATCTCTTTGGCTACACTGGCCAAATAGTTGCAGCATGTGGGCTTAATTCAAAACACGCAGCAGGCAGGTTCTAGTTCCCTGACCAGGGATCAAACCTACGCTCCCTACATTGAGAGCTTGGAGTCTTAACCACTGGACCACCAGGGAATCCCTATTATCACCTCTATTATTTTTAAATTTATTTCATTTACTGTCTTTCTCTAGTGACAAAGATTTGCTCCATGATCAAACTTTAGCCAGGCCCCTCTGAGCCCTCTTCCTGACTTGGTCTCAACCTTAGCCTACAGATATTTGAAAAAACGCTCACCTAGTTTCTAACAGCTCAAGGATGTCCCTGCTTCCCTAGGATGACCCTAGTCCCCCTTAAAGTGCCTGCCTAAGAAAACTCAAGGCTGCCAAAGAATTTACTATTTGTTCCAACCAATCTGAACATACGGCCCCCTGACATCCAGCCTCTGGTTGGGGGAAGATTCTGAGCAGTAATATTCTAGGTAGTTGGGAAAAGAGTCCAGGATGGTCAGAACTCAACTTCACTTTGTACAGAGGTGACTGGGTATTTTAAAGCAGGGTTCCCTAACCTCCCAGATCTAATGCCTGATGATTTGAGGTGGAGCTGATGTAATAAAAATAGAGATAAAGTGGAACTTCCATAGTGGTAAGTAAGCAATAAGCACCAGCAAACAAGGCTAAATGGGTTTCACGTGCACCAACCCCCCTTTTTCATACTTTTTGTGATTTTTTAAAATTTCCCAACTCTACTAAGCCCCTGCCTACCTCCCGCCTTGCTCCCTCCTCTTCCTTTAAAACTGCAGTCCCTAACCATCTTGGTACCAGAGACTGATTTCATGGAAAACAGATTTTCTATGGACTGAGGTGGGGGTGATGGTTTGGGGATGATTCAAGTGCATTACATTTATTGTTACTTTATTTCTATTATTATTACATCAGCTCCACCTCAGATCATCAGGCCTTAGATCTGGGAGGCTGGGGACCCCTACTTTAAAACACCCAGCCACCTCTGTACAAAGTAAAGTTGAGTTCGGTCCATCCTGAACTCTTTTCCCCACTGCCTAGAATGTCACTGCTCAGAATCTGTATTGGAGAAGGAAATGGAAACCCACTCCAGTGTTCTTGCCTGGAGAATCCCAGGGATGGGGGAGCCTGGTGGGCTGCCATCTACGGGGTCGCACAGAGTCAGACATGACTGAAGCGACTTAGCAGCAGCAGCAGAATCTGTCCTTTCAACTTTAACTAGCACCAGGCTTTGTTTATCTTTAACATTCCCTGCTGCAATATAGCTCCAAGGGCTGGATTTTGTTTTCTGACTGGCACATGGTAAAGACTCAGTAAATACCTGCTGAACATCATTGACGGATCAATAAATGTGCATGGGCTTGAGTCCTGAGGGCACATTTCCAGGTTGGGATAAGCATGTTTAAGCATTTAGATTAAATACAGTGCTCACTTCACTCCTTAAATACCTGGCAAGTGACAGGTGCCTGACTCTCACAGATCATTCCAGTCTTCCTATGCTCCCTACACTTGTCTTGATTTATTGTATTTAATCCTGATAAAGCACCATCTTCTACATGCTTTATATCCTCCATAAATGAACACAACTGAGCACTGAATACCATGCTAATGAGTGATTACTGAAAGGGACCATGTGAAAAGTATTGCTTCATAGGAAGACTTTTACTTTGGGTGGTTATTTCCTCCACGCCCCACCCTTTATTTCCATCTGTGG
Source organism: Cervus elaphus (assembly GCF_910594005.1). Lineage (NCBI taxonomy): Eukaryota > Metazoa > Chordata > Mammalia > Artiodactyla > Cervidae > Cervus > Cervus elaphus. The sequence goes on along the minus strand of NC_057840.1, from coordinate 27,468,119 downwards.
CCCTGGTTTTGAAACTACCCTTCAACCTAATTCCTCCTGTGCCTCTCTGGGTTTCCATTCCCCCAACTTCAGTGAAAGATGCTTTCACTGTGAATTCCAGTAATTTCCTTCCAATCCAATGAGGTCTTTAAAGTGTTGATTCTTTAGGTTCTCATAGGTCATCTGAATACTCCTAACCTCCCTCACCATACCTTTCTCCCTTATCCTACTCACTGGCTTCTCACCATTTCTAGGTGCCTACAAGTTGTCCCAACTATAATCTATCACTTCCAAAACGTGCTTTATAAGCAATAACTGTAAGTGAGACAGTATGGAGATTACAAGAGTCTAGAACGCAAATGCTGCACTCAAAGAGAAGGGAGACAGTCTATAACTCATGAGAAGTTCGAGTTTATTGCATGCTACTGCTAAGTGCATACTTGTTGCTTTAATTATTTGCTGGGACTTACCTGGTGGTCCAGTGGCTAAGCCTTCGTGCTCCCAATGTAGATGGCCCGGGTTTGATCCCTGATCGGGGAAGCTGATCCTACATGCCGCAACTAAGAATTCTCATGACGCAACTAGAGATCCCATGTACTACAATGAAGGTCGAAGATCTTGTGTGCCACAATTAAGACCCAGCACAGCCAAATAAATAAATAAATGTATCTTGTTAAATATTTGTTGAAAGAAGTGGTTACATAGGAAAATTCAGGCATTATCCAAGGCAATAATAAACTGTCACATGATGGACACCATAAATCAGAGTTCTCTATTATAGCTGTAGCTTCTCCCCACTGTTGCACTTCTTATTTCTAAAGGGTATTTTCTGCGGGATTGTAATATCAACCACTGTTGACAAGCCCAATGTATCTTCTTATCACATCCTCGAATCTGCCTGTTATCCAGCATCCTCATGATTCTCAGAGGCACCACCAACATTCTGATTCTCAGGTGCATCTTAGTACCTGCAGTCTCCTTAGAAGGAGGTTCATTCCCAGCCCATCAGGGCAGAAGTTCCTGAGGCCTCCCTTTCTTCTCAGGTCCATGAGAAGCCTGGTCTAGGAGTCAATAACCTCAGCTCCAGTCCCCTTCAGCCCCTCCCTCTTCTCTAGAAAAGGCATCACAGAGACTGAGAAATGAGGAATGAAAAATACTCCACAGAAGTAAAGCTTTTCAAAAGTATGACCTAAGTGGATGCAGGGATGGGGGTGGGGGGACGGGAGGGCCAATAGGGAGGGGATATGTGTATATATAGAGCTAATTCACTTTGTTTACAGCATTGTATGTAATATACCTCAATTTAAAAAAGAAAGAAAAAAGTATAAAAGAAAAGAAAATATAAAAGCTGAATAGCTTTTACTCTTGTCTTTTCATGTTTGCGGTAATGCCATCTCAAAAACTGGATTTGGGTCTTGAGTATCCAGTGAATAAAGTGTTCTAATGTTAAGTTAAAAAAAAATTCTGGATTAAAGTTTAAAATTCTAGGTCAAAGGGTACACATTTCTAATAATCATTTCACAACACAAACCTCAAACATTATGTTGTACACCTAAAACTAATACAGTGTTATATGAAAATTACATCTCAAAACAGATTCTATCTCCATCTCTTCATCCTACTATCTGAAAACCTGCTAGACACTAGACACAAAAAGCCTTTACAGATAAAATTCCAGGAGCCAATTCACATGGGCAGTCTTCAAGCAAAATATCCTGCATGGGTGGAAGTTCTAAAGGCTCCCTCTCACTAAATCTTTCAGCGTTTCCACCGACTATAAATAATGTATAGTCAGGCTTACCAAACAGGAAAGCCAGACCAGACTTTCAAGCAGCACAGAAGTTTCCATGGATAGAACTGTAAGCTACATTAGTGCTAGAAGGAATCCATCCTTAAAATAGTTGACAAGCTGAATGAAAGCTATCCACAGAGGCTTGCTCCTCAAAGTGAGGTTCATGGACCACCAGCGTCAGCCAAACTTAGAAGTTTATTTTAAAAAACGCAGAAGGTTCATCTCCACCCCGACTGAATTTCAACGAGATCCTCGGTGATTCATAAGGGCAGTAACGTTTGAGAAATTGAATACTGTAACCTTGTCACCTAAGTCAAATGTGGACGCCGGTGATAGCTCTGATGCACTGTAACATCACCCCTTCTAGAAGAAAATGCTTCCCGGCGGGGCTGACTGGGACTCTAACTTGTCATCGTTTGGGGCCTGTCTTTGTTACCTATTGCCTATGGACAGGGCAGCAAGGTGAGGACGGCTGAAAAACCACAGCCTGGGATTAAGAGCTTCCTTGCTGATGCCCAGGGACCAGCTGAAACATATCAAGACACCTCCACCCGCGTCCTCACTAAGAGTTCAATGCAGGTGAGCGCCTGCAAACGTGATCAAGGCACGACCTGGAGCAAAAAGAGTAGCAGGTGAAGGATGTGCGCGTGCGCAGAAGAGAAGGCAGGCGCGGCAGCCACGCCCACAGCGGGAAGCGGGATGGGGGGACTTTCACACACGGGCTGTGATGGACAAGGTAGGTTTTTCAGCTTCGGAAAGTTCAACACACGTTCCTTCTCCTTCTGCAGCTGTCTGGCAGCTGCTGGTGCCTCCAGTGTATTCCCATCTTGCCATCGCCTGAGGCCACCGACATTTTCCAGATCCCAGCCCTCTGGGAATTTGTCAGCTGCCTAAAGAACATCATCCCAGTGAAAAATTACCCACTTTGAGGATCTTAGTTCACTAACCAGGGATTGAATCAGCATCCCCTGCATGGGAAGCATGGATTACCTCTTTACCTCTAGTGCCACCTGGGAAGCCGATATTCCATGATAGGTTATTACAAAATGTTGAGTATATTTTCTTGTACTACACAGTGAATCCTTGTTGCTTATCTATTTTATATATAGTACTTACATCTGTTAATCCCTTATTCCTAATCTGGAAGATTCCAAGTGGTCTCCATCCACCGCACTCTTTCTTCTTTCTGATCTTAACTGGCATTAGCTTTTCTCTGTCGCTTCTCAGAAGCCCAGGAGTTCCTCACCTTGATAGTCTTCTGATACACTGAGGCAACTGTTGGTGGGTTTCCACATTCTAAGCATCTCTAATCTAAGAACCACCCTCTCTATACCTATAAGAGTGCATCCCACATGATGGATACAGCTAGTGATGCAAATGACTACCTGGCCCAGGCTGGGCATTTGAAATTGGGGTCCAGGGACATCAAGGAGTCTCTGCTCTACCTGAAGACAAGTGAACGTAGACACTCTGAGGAGACCTGTGCTCCTAACAGCAGAGGAATCTGGTATGAGAGGATGCATGGATGGATGGAGGCATGAATGGACAGAAAGATTATAGATAGACTGATTGATAGATATGGCCCTAGAAAGAAAAAGTGATGGAAAGATAGAGAAACAGTGCCCTTCTTGGCCACAGGCAACTTATCAGCTGCTGGTTCTAGGTCTTCACAACACACAGCTCTGTTTATTGGTTTTGAACAGCTCCGGCATCCTTATACAAACAGAAACTCTCTTCCTTCAAACAAGGGAGTCTCTATTACTGGCTATGGAAAATTGTTCATTTTGAGCAAATCCTTGCTGTCACTTAATAACCCTCTCATTCATGTCTTACTGAATCTCTCCCACAAATGTCACATTGTCTTCTTTACTTCCTCAGCCTCAGAGTCACTACATCAATGGTCCAAACTGACCTACTTGGTCAGCACATATGACCTCGCAGGAAGTATTACTATAAAGTCATACAAATGACTTAGATATCCATATGATTGTTATTCCCACCAAAATAATCATACTGGGAAACTATAAATGTATTCCCACAATGTGGTCAATACCCCAGCCATTTCTGGAATGTCTCTTCAAATCTTCCTTACTGACAGTAAATCTATGTCTCATGATTTTTAGAAACAGCTACAATTGTGCTATAATCGGGGCAAGTGGATAAAATGAAGGATCGAACATTTTAATCACAAAGTTTGTTTTCCCCAATAGAATCCTAATTGAAATAAGCATATCTTCCATAATCGGAATAAGCAGATGACAATTCTAAAAGACAATACACATGTGAAGACACACATGCTATGTGCTATTACATTTATTAAATATAAATCACATTCTTTGTCATCATCACATCTTTCTGTACCCTTCATCCAGAGGAGAGAAATCTAAGATTTATAAAGCCCAGTAGGTTGGAGAAGAGGGGTTTAATGAATGTTTGTTACTGATGTTTAGGTTTCTTAATTATTATCTAATTTAAATGAGACCTGTAAAAAAAATAGATGCCATTCAGGTAGGTAAAAATATACATGAAGGCAAATGATTACAGACCAACCCTAACTGCCTGAATCATGGCCATAAATTATATGTCACATACTTAAAATATGTGAGCTGCCAATCAAAACTGAAGCATCGTACCAATGATATTCCTGCCCTGGTCATAGCCCTGAGCTCTGGAGATAGATAATGCATTTTTCTTCAAGTCACAAGTTTCTTCCTGTTGTGAGGGATAAGCCATAGCTACTTTTTCTCAAGCTTTCACAGAGGCATCGAGAAACTGCTAAGTAAGGGATATAAATGTCAAGTTTTAGCCAATAGGTCACACAGTGAGCTAGATCTCAGAAACCCTTCTAAGGGCAAGCCATGCAACCCACTTCTCTGTGCAAATTTCAGCTAGTGTGATCAAAGATAATGAGTCACCGGTAGAGGATTTCAAAAACACTAAAACTGCTTCAGGGTTTTCTTCTTGAGCTTTGCTGTAACTGAAACTACACTTGTACTTTGAGACAAGACAGGGGTATGGGGCATGAATTCAACACATGACTCCAAGATTGAGTAGTTTTAGGCTAAAAGATCGCGCCTCGGTAATGAAAACTGAAGCGCGCTTGTCTGAAAATACTGGATCCAAGAATCCCATTAGAGTGAATTCAAATGTGTTGTTTATACTAGAAACATGAAGTGTTGGGTAGACCTTAAAATAGACAACTGCTTGAGGCTTGAAAATGATCTTTTGATAGAAATAGATGGGTATTCTGATGATCTTGCTCAGAATAGTATTTTATAGAGTAAATCGTGACTGGATTTCTTCCCTGGTGGTAGAGGGTACATATGAGTCATTTTCTTTGAGGGGCGATGGCTGTGCCGCTAGGTCTGATGCGGTAAGGACAAGCGTGTGAGCTTTGAAGTCATCAAAATGTATCAGTTCTACCTGCCGGACTTGGGTGGATTGCTCCATTTTTCTGAAACCAGTTTCGTTATTTAAAACGTGGCGCTGAGGGACTTCCCCGGTGGTCCAGCGGTTAGGACTCCTCGCTGCACTGCATGGGGCACAGGTTCAATCCCTGGTTGGGGAGCTAGGATCCTGCATATCATGTGGGGCAGCAAAAAAAAAAAAAAAATGGAGCTGATACATAGCGATGTCACAGGGTGGCTATAAAGACGAAACGTGATAGCGTGTGTAAATAATGCAGGACTGGTTTTGCCTGAGCGTTCACTTCCTTCTCAGCCCTCCTGCCCACACTTTTGCATGCAACCCCCTGCAGGGAGGCTGCAGAATCTGGCTTACTTGGGCTCCATCAGCACCAGCCCACGGCGGGACTGACATTCACCATCTCCCTCTCACAAGCTACTTCTATGAAGATGTTGTGAAGCGAGGTTTGCACAATACTCCCAAGGAAATGCTCCATGTCTCACTAACTGCTCTTCGAAAACACTCTGGTTGCAGAAAGCAACACAATACTGTAAAGCAATTATCCTCCAATTAAAAATAAATAAAAAGAACACTCCAGTTAGAGTTTTTGTGTGCGTGTTCTAAACCTTAGAGAATCATTACTTCTATCCAACTTTCCATTCATTTTTTTTAAAATCAGTTTGCCTAGTTTTTTGATTTACAACTTCATGTTAAAAGGACTGACTTTTACGGACTTCTCTGGCAGTGCAGTGGTTAAGACTCTGCACTTCCAATGCAAGGGGTTCAGGTTCGATCCCTGCTTGGGGAACTAAGATCCCACATGATGCGTGACTTTTAGGGACTACATGCATTAAGTCTATAAATATTTAGTAAGCACCTACTGTATACCAGGCCCCATACCTGGCACTGACAATGAAAAAAATCAATAAAACATAGTTTGTTTTCAGCGCTGTTACAGCACGAGGAAGGATGCGCCGTTAACGCACCACAGTAAGTCCTGTGATGGACGCGGGCCCGAGGTGCCACCATTACACGGCACTTAAAGTTCAAAAGCACCTTCACAGTGTCAGCCTCCCATGAACCCTATGAGCTGGGTGTCACCATTACTAATCGTTTCCAGGTCAGATATAAGGAAGCCCAGGGGAAGCAGGGGAAGTAAGCTGACCAAGATCACACAGATAATAACCGTGATTCTGGGTCTCAAATCTCAGCTAGCTGTGTTTTCCCCACCACTGTCCCTCAGAGTCCATGTCAGCATATACTCCAAACACGCCCCCTACTGAGCCCGCAAATGCCTTACAAATGTCACCAGAACTGTGTTCCCCAGGAAGCATTCAGACACAGGAAGCTCTTGTGCTCTAGACTTGGCCCAGACCCTAATCTCCCTTCTCTCCCCCAGGACCCTACTGAGAGCCGAAGGAACTGCTGTTTTCTGATGATGCCGGCTTCTCTCAGGCGTTGGGGCTTTTTCTCTACTCTTTCCTCTCCCCAAATACTCCTCCTCTAGTCCACCCAGCTCCACCTTCCTGTTCCTTCTCTTGCCTGGAGACAGTACAAGTTTCACCTCCTTCAGGAAGCCCTTCCTGATTACCCTCCTTCAAGCCATTTCAAATAGCTGAGTCTTCTACGTTCTCCCCAAGGCCCACAAGAGGCACAAGTCATAGCTCAGACTATTTGGCACTGTAGTCAGCAGTTCATTTGACTGTCTTCCCCTTCACTTTTCCTCAGGGATGTCTTTGCAGCCTCTGTGTTTAGCCCACTAGCTGTTTGTTGACTAAATGAATGAAGGAAAAAAAATCAAGCTATGCCCCCTCACCTAGCGTCCTCCCTGCAGTGGCTGGGCTCAAAACAAATCCACAGCTTTGCCAGCAGTCTCAGAGCTACCACTGAACTACTGATGCCCACCAGAGCTTCCCCAGGTTAGGGATAATTCACTCTGTGTGCCTCCTCTGAAAACAAGAACAACAGACATGAAATCACCAGTCATGCTTTGAGCACAGACATGGCTGGTAACAATGCCTTAGACCACTGGACCTGCTGCTGTCTCTAGCTGGCCACAACCTTTCTGCTTTCGATTTTATTCCTCAAATTGCAGAGCCCATATCTGCTCACCTGTGTGAACCCAGAGCCTAGAACAGTGATGGCACACAGCAGCCTTTGCCTCAGGAAATATTTGAATGAATGAATGAATGAAATATTGAATGAAGCAAGGAAACTGCCCTGGCTTGGTTCTTCCTAAGCGACCTTGATGGCACTATGTCATCACTTCACCCTTCAGGCCACCACTGGCTCGAGGTTGCGTGGATGTTGGATCAAGACAGACAATGGCTCCATGAGCTCTGTGTGACCTATGACCTATGACTTCAGACAGTGGATCTTTTCTAGAGAATCTGAACTAAAAAATATGAAGAAAATTTTCCAGGTAAACATACAGATGAGAGCTAAGAGGAAGCAAAGTTTAAGTTGCGGGAGGGGAGGTAGAAGCCACGACATGAGGTTTGTGGAACTGGACGGATGAGGAAGCACCCGTGAGGAGAACCTGTTCAGATTAGGAAGCAGAGAGGCTGAGAGAAGCTGAGTGTCAGGGAGACCCTGCCATCCTGAGGAGGCGCTAGAAGAGAAAGAGGAACTGGTCACAGGGCCGTTCCTGACAGCTCTTCTCTGGTCTCAGCTTCAGGTCTAGTGCAACCAGACTTAACAGGCATGTTCTTACCTAACAGGTGAGAATGAGTTTTAGTGTTTCAGCCACTGCTACAGGCTAACAGGTGATGCTGAGTTCTAAAATGTGCTAGCCTTGGGTACAGGCCCATCTCAGCTTAGAGGGTGTCTTTGTGAGCACTGGATAAAGGCGCCCATTTGGGGATAACCAGTAGTCAGCTCCTGGTGAGATGAGAAGCCTGTCGTCCTTGCACAAAGAAAAAGGTTCCCTTCCTGGGGGCAGTGGGGGCACGCAGGTCTGCCCCGGGACCACACAGCTTGGCGAGGCCAGGCCACAGGCTGGGTCTTGTCTGCCCCGCCCTTCCCGGAAGGATGACTTTACTCTCCAGGGAGAAGGCAAGGACAGAAATTGTACCCAGAGCCAAATGGTCTCTGTTTGGTAAAAGAAACCACTTTGAGTTATGTGAATGGCAAGTGAGCCGGCATCCACTGTCCACTGTGATGGGGCCGAAGAGTCCCCTTGGGATACCGCCCCCTCCCCCCGCCCCTCGAGCATGGCATTATGCTTTGGAAAACAATGGCTGAGCATGCAAACACCAACTGGAAGAGTTAGAACCTCAGAGGGCAGTGGGAGGCACTCTGGGGGCACCGGCCAGGTGTGAATAACAAGGACTTCTCCCCCAGTGGGACAGCTGACCATCGACTGCAGAACCCATCTTGGATAGCAGCAGCCCATGGCAGTGGCCGTAGGTACGGGTGCAGGGAACATCCAGGTTGGCTAGATTTCTCGCTCCACTCCTCACTGAACATGCCAGGGATAAAAGACTTAAGAGAAAAGACACTGGATCTGCCATCTTCCCAGGCGGTGCTAGTGGTAAAGAAGTCACCTGCCAATGCAGGAGACGTGAGAGACGCGGCTTCGATCCCTGGGTCGGGAAGATCCCCTGGAGGAGTGCATGGCAACCCACTCCAGTACTCTTGCCTGGAAAATTCCATGGACAGAGGTGTCTGGGGAGCTACGGCCCATTAGGGTCACAAAGAGTCGGACACAATTGAAACGACTTAGCACACATGCACATACACCTGTATACACCAGGACGTAGGGATGCCAGAGGAATGAATCAGGTACTGCAAGAGATGAGACTGTGTCTGGACACCAAGCTGATAAAGTGGTCCATCTGCTCATCTCTCCCTTTTTGAAGTGGCTCAAATGTTCTTTGTTCTGTGTAGCCCTACATGCAAGACTAAAAGTCATCACTTGCAGACCAAACACCAAGACCAAGTACCAAATACCTCTTGGTACTCCTACAGCCTGATGGGCACAGTGCCTGGCACACAGTAGGTCCACAGTCAGCACTGGCTAAGAGCTTACAATAGGAATAAGCCCTGGGCTGTGTTCTAAGGTTCTTTACTTACTAATTATTGGGCTTATCAGAAAAGAACATCAGAACCCACTGAATATATTAAAAGTTTCCAATGCAGAAGAAGATTGACCTAAAAATTAAAAGAACATCTGTCCATATACCATGAAACCCTTGTTTGGGCATTTTTAAAAATGGATAAAACACCACTTTATTTACAAATTATAATTTACAATTATACTAGATTTTTAAAATGCAAAACTTTTGTTGAATTCCAGAACTGTGAGTTCAAAACCATAAAGCAAAAACAATCTGTTTTCTTAACCTCAATAAAAGGACTGATGTATCAATTCCAGTGTTACTTCAGTTATATTCTTTAAGTGTACTTATTTGAAAATATATGGCTTTCTTCACACATTTTGTGTGGATTTTAAAATTGAAAACTAGAGTTTTTGCTGACAAAGCACATGCATCTTTATCATGTGAAAAATCAACTGTTCCAATCACAAGTTAAGTAAAAGCCACTGAAGCTTGGACAGAAATCCAGTAATAAAGCACAAACAAACAAAGTGGATTCTCTTGTGATATCTCCACGGAGTCAACAGAGGGAAAGCGCAGAGCTGGTCTTTTTAAAATGTTGTTTGTATTGGACTGTCTCTTATCGGCATGGTAGGAAAATTTTCGAGTTTCAAGTTTTTATTGTTGTTTCGTGGAGAGAAAAGCAGGAGAAAGCAGGGCTGGGAGGTGGGGTGACAGACAGGGTAGGCAGGATGGCTGGTAATGACAGAGTGAGGTTCTTCTCTGACAGCCCTTGAAGGACACTTTGCAGTCTTCCCCTCCCTGCCCTCCTCGGCCCCTCCCAGCCACACACCGCTGCAAAGTCCCCACCCGCTCAACACTCTACCAAGGACTCACCCCGGCAGTTCCCTCGTTATGAGAAATGAACCCTTAGGAATAACTTACTGACAATTAGCAGGAGGAGAAAGGGACAACAGAGGATGAGATGGCTGGATGGCATCACCAACACGATGGACATGAGTTTGAGTAGGCTCCGGGAGTTGGTGATGGACAGGGAGGCCTGGCGTGCTGCAGTCCATGGGGTCACAAAGAGTCAGACAAGACTGAGCGACTGAACTGAACTGAGCTGAGATCAAGACAGGGACTTCCCTGGTGGTCCAGGGGTTAAATGCAGGGGTCACAGGTTTGATCCCTGGTTGCAGAACTGAGATCCCATATGCCACACGGTGTGGCCAAAAAAAAAAGAAAGGTAGTAAGAAAAGCCCCCTGGAAGGGGGCAGCAGCAAAGGAGAATACTGGTAAGATATTAAACCAAATTCTTCCACCTTACGCTCGCCCTGGCCAAGCCCTTGTCACAGTATCACATGGCAGCAAGCCATACTGATATACAGGCCATAGGTTCTTCTCAGACCCTGCCACACACTAGAATCGCCTGATGCCAATTAAATCAGAATCCCCAGAGCTGGGACACAGCCATAAATTGTTCTGTTGTGATTTTGCTCGTGGTTCTGCTTTCTTAACTTTCCAAGGGACTCCTAGGTGTAACCAACTTTGTGGCAGAGAGAAATGCTTCTCAAATATTAGGTCTCCTCTAACAACCTGGGGACCTTATGAAATGCAGATTGAGGTTAAGGATATCTGGGGTGGGGTCCAAGATCCTGAGATGAGGCCCATGCTGCTGGTCTGGGGCTGGCTCCTTTCAGGCCACATGTGATCTCACATGGGACACTGACCACTTGTGCGCCTACGACTTCTGGGGGAGGGCCTCGAATTTGGGCTGCCCTCCCTCGGGTCAAGGGGTGTTATCACAAGGGGTTGTAACCTTCCTATTGCGCCTCTAAGACAAGTCAGTTATCAGCTCTGTCATCTAACTGATTCTCCATCCATCTAGCCTGGCTGTATGTGTCAGTGAGGGACCAACTCATTCATTTTGTCTCTGACTCTTAAGAAATGCAGGGAACTCCTCATTGTGTTTAGCCTATTCTTAAAGAAATTCAAGGCTCAGTGCTGAAGATGAAATTCACACAGAAGCTCACTCTTTCACACCATGGGTCAGCTTCCTGGGGACCTGGGGATGAAGCAGCTGAAATCTGTCACTTCCTAATATCCTTTAAAAGCATATAGAATGTGTAGAGCTCTTGGAGACAAGATAATTTTATAACTTGAAGTCCACAGTTCACACGATGGGCACTTTGCACGCTCATATTTAAAAGGTTCTTGTTTTGTTGTTTTTAGTTGCTAAGTCATGTCCAACTCTTTTGGGATCCCATGGACTGTAGCCTGCTAGGCTCCTCTGTTCATGGGATTTTCCAGGCAAGAAAACTGGAGTGAGTTGCCATTTCCTTCTCCAGGGGATCTTCCTGACCCAGGAATTGAACCTGAGTCTCCTGCATTGCAGGCGGATTCGTTACCACTGAGCCACCTGGCAAGCCCCAAAAGGTTTTTACTGCCTCTTTGCTGCATAGGCCTTGATTTCCATCTATGAAAATGAAAAATGGTGATACACACGATGCTTATTTTATCTGCAGTCACCAACTGGACGCATTTTCAGTTTCCTCTTTACAGTCATCTGAACAGTTAATCTTTGTTCAAAAGAAAAAATCAATCAAGATTATCCAGGAGTCAAGTTCAGTCTGGCCAAGACATAAAAACCAGGAGGAAAAACACATTCAGCTCAATACTTTCCACAACATGAATTTGGCAGAAGACCCTTTACAACACATCCCATAACCTACATCCCACCAGTTGAATTTAAGAATTCTGACTGGCTTTATCCAAGGTGATCTGCAAAGTCAGATCAACAACACTTTTCATGTTTTCTACCTATACACATGGTAGGGCAAAAACGATAATACAAGAATAAAAAGGAGCGGTGGAATGGAAAACAGAGGTAGGTGGCCCATGGCATGGAGTCAGGAACATGAAAATGTGCCTTTGCTGAAGGGGAAACTAGGTTTCAGCTAGGAGTCAGGTTGCCTTAGCCCTTCAAGGCCTACCTACCCATCCCGGCCAACCCCCACCCCCTCCGCCCCCACTCAAGCACCGAGCCTGTGGGGGAACCTTGGGGAAGGTAGTGTATAAGATCTGTCTGTCGCTGCACCATTGGTAGTTTTAGCATCAGTCCTCCCAAGATTGCAAACCAGAAAACAATCTGTAGAAACTTAACAAGTCTGGTGGACTTTCAGAAACCGTTCTGCAGTTCTTAGGATAATGCTTTGTTGCAAAGCATTTTAAAAATTATTAATTATTTAATCCCCCTAACCTCCGCATGTGGCAGTTCCACACTCTGATGCCCACTTTAAATACCGAGATATGAGAGATGAGGTTAAGTCATCTGCCCCACGTTACACACAGCTCGGCCCTCAGCCGGGTTCTGCCCGGCCGGTGCCCGGAGATGCCCCCCAAGCCGGCGGGCCGGGCTTACCGCAGAGATGCCCACTCCAGGCTTGGTCAAACGGTGAAGGATCAATGACCCAACAGCACGACCAAACTCTGACCACACCTGCGGGGGCGTTTATACCCCGGGTCCTCTGACCAGCAACTCCCCAAAGAAGGCTTTATTTCAGAAGCATGAGCAGTTGGAAGGGTTTTCAAGACTTGCATGTTAACCGTAACATGTTAGCCGTCCCCCACCCCCCAAGTGAGAGGACCGCACCCTTCCGAGGGACCAAAGTCGCCCTGAAGACCGAGAGAAGGTTCCTCTTCCTGATGGACAAGCCTAAGAACCAGAGTCGCCGGTGCTCCCGGGCGCCGCACCGCAGCCGAGCCCGCGGGAGGGAGCGCTCCGCATCGCGGCGGGTGCACCTCGCCCCGGAGAAACACGCGACCACCCCGCGCACCGGCCGAAGCCGGGTTGGAGCATCTCTCTCCGAGGGTACCGGAGAGGGGCAGCGACAGAAGGTGGGGAGGGGGTTGGGGACGGGACCGCTGGGAGGGTGAGGGGTTCAGCTTCGCCCAGCCCCGACCCCCCAGTCCCCTCCTCCCCTCCAGCCGCCAGTGCCCGCGGACGCCCCGGGCTGGCCGTGTCCCCATCGCAGCCACCTGCCCGCGCCGGCCCTCCGCCGGCCCCCGGCGCCCGAGCGGCCCTCACCTGATCCGGAGATGTGGACGCGGAGCGGGCGGCCCCGACTCGAGCACGACGACAGGTCGCTCTGCGAGCGGCCGCGCGGGCTCGGGTCCCCCGGCAGCCTGCGCAGGGCGGGCGCCGGCGGCCCGGCGGGCGTCTCGGGCTCGGGCACCTCGGCCGCCGCCTGCCCGGCCGACTCTCCCGGGGGCTCCGCGGGGCTCCTGCCCGCCTCGGCCATCGGCTCCCGGCGGCCCGGAGCGCGGGGTGGGGCCGGCGCCGCGGACCGCGCTGCCCGGCGTGCGGCGACCCCGAGGCAGCGACAAGGGCGGGGAAGGCTGGACGCCGGGCGCGGAGAAGCTGGTGGGGAGGGCGGGAGGAGGAAGAGGACAGAAAAGTTTGCACAGGAAGGAGCCGCCTACAGCCGGCTCTCGCTCCCGCGGGCGAAAGCCGCAGGGCTCGGAGCTGGGCCGCTCTCAGTGCCCGCGAACCTGCCCGCTGCTCCACCCCCTGGGCCGGGGCACGGCCCTTTGCAGATTGGCGGCAGGAGGGTCCCCTCCGGTCATACCCAGCTCGCAGGCCTGAGATGAGTGGAGCCAGGGCGTCAGGAGCTGGGGATGCAAGGTCAAGGTTAACAAGACTATTTTCATGGGGAGGGACCGGGGCGGTGGGCCGGGGTTGCAAGGAATGCCAAGCACACACACTTGAGCGCCCTGTGATGGAATCGAAAGGCTCATACCCAGTTGAAGGATGCCAAACTGCCAAACTGCAGCACCAAAAGGCACTGGACTTGTTGGTGGGCTCGTGACCCATCCTGGAGACCCTTAAGTCAAGGCCACAGACCTCCCCTCTCACCCCTTGCCCTCGAAGCCCTCTCTGCCTCCCACCTTTGCCCACATTCCTGGGTTTCTGTCTCCTGGGTAGACCCGTAGGTCATGTTTGAAAGGCCAGGCTTCCAAACAACCGAGTGAATGAATGAATGCCTACTGGAAGTCTGCCTCAAAGCTTTGCAGTGGAAAGACGGGTCTCCCAGCTGCTGTCGACTGGAAATCAGAGTTACCTCCGTGCCTTGTAGGATTGTGCGAGACGGGCAATGGAGATCTTGCTGATTCAGCTGGTGACTTCACAACCTAAGCTTTATCAGTTTTATGATTATGCTCCCACGTTGTGACTTGCCCAGAGCCAGACCCAGCTGTCGCCATTCTTGAAAGCTCATGGCAAGGGGCGAAGTTCCCTGGGTTCACTTATGGGCCAGAGTGAGGCAGCAGGCAGAGAAGGAGACGGGGGAGGGGAGGAAGAGTTAACACAGTTAACATTTATTGGCACCCACACCCATATGCCAAGTGCCTTGTCAGACACTTTGCACATATGATACCTTTTAGTTAAAAAAAAACAACTCAGGCACAGGTGGTGAGAGAAAGGGGGGGTCCAAAGTGAGGGGTGCAAGCTAGAGAGGTACATTAATACCCACAAAGGGCTTTGTAGTGACTCGGTCATAATAATAACAGCAGCTTGCCCTTAATAATTTGAAAGGGTTTTCACCTATAATTCTCAGAGCAACTCGGGGAAGGGCATGATTATCCCAGTGTTGCTGTGAGAACTCTCCAAAAACAGGTCCATTTCCACAAAGTCAGCCATGCTTGTCTGTCCTGCTCTAAATATCTCCTATTTCCCCACCTCCTTAAATTTACACAGCTTCAAGTGTTATTGCCTCGATGGATACCTTGTGTAGTTTAGAACAGAAAAAAAGATGCCTGTGCTTTAGTGCACCAACATGCGGTGTTTCAGCAGATAGGTCTTTTGGTGGGATTGAAAGGGCCGTGGGAAGGATTTGCCACTTTCCCCTGTAAATGACATTAGATTACGAAGCTATTCCTTATCATCGTTTGCTGTCCTACATATGGTCTTACCAGTGATGCTGTCTGTATCCCGCTGGTCCACTTTCTCTGGTTAGCTCCCCTTGCCAGCTGCTTTTCTTCTGGGGCACATCAGCCTCTTTCCTTGTACTTGGGTCTCACCCCACTGGATTCTCCCCTTCGCTCACAGTATGGGCGCCCTCACCGTCCTTCCAGGCCTCCTGCTTCTCCCTTTCAGGTTTATCCTGTGTGTCATCCCTTTTGATGCTAAATAAATGAATTACTGAATATCCCAGAGGGCTTCCCTAGTGGCACATTAGCACTTCCCTAGTGGCACAAAGAATCTGCCTGCCAATGCAGGAGATGCGTGTTTGATCCCTGGATTGGGAAGATCCCCTGGAGAAGAAAATGACAACTCACTTCAGCATTCTTGCCTGGGAAATCCCATGGACAGGAGCCTGGAGGGCTACAGTCCATGGGGTCGCAAGAGAGTCAGACGCAACTTAGCGACCAAACAGCAACAACAGAATATTCCAGAACACATGAAGTCTTCCCTTGTTCATTAGTCAGCAGTTAATCATTTCAACTTTCACTTAGTCAGTATGTGTTGAAGTGTTTCTCGAGGGCCAGACACTGGGCCAGGCACCACTATGCTTCTAGAAATAGTAGCATCTACTTGCTAGTCCCTGTTCTTCCAGTCCCCCTTCCCCATCCTCATTCCATCACCATCTACAGTGTGACTTCTGCCCACGCTGTTTGCATGAGCTTCTTTGGGCACCATAGCTTTTGAGCACTTAGTTACTGAATGGACTGGGGACCTCTCAGGTCTGACCCCTGCTGCAACTCTTGACACTCTGGACCACTTGTTCCTGATTCTGTGTCCCTAGGTTCTGGGACACTTATCTCGCCTTTCTGTCTCCCTGCTGCCCTCCTCTCAGGATCTCTTTTTTCTGTCTGTTCTTACCCAGTGCTCCCCAGGGGTCCAGCATCAGCTCTTTTCTTTTCACACCTGACATATTTTTTCCTGGGAAACCTTACCTTTAGCTTTAACTGCCAAGAGACACCTTGCAAGTCTCTTCCTCAGTCTAGACTGGTTTCCTGATCTCTAGATCCCAGTACCCAAGAGGGCTTGTCTTCTTGGAGTTTCCTTGACACTGAGCAATCTTTGTGCCCAGAGCTGAATTCTCCCTCCTCCATGAATGTGTCTGCTCTGTCCCTTCTCCATCTAAAGTAAATCTCTCTAGGGTTTCCAGCCTGCTTTCACTGCCATGTCTTCAGCTTGAAACTTCATCTTCTCCTTCCCTTTAATGGAAGAGACTCTGCCTCTAGGCTCACTTTCTTCCACTCTGCTCTCTTTCTCATTTCTAGAATGATCTTTCCAACATGCTCACAAGACTTTGCTGCTGCCCCATTTACATCCCTTCAACGCAAGTATCCATGCCACGTGTTCAAGCGTCTGCTCCTCCAAGTGGTGTATCAGGGCTTCTACATTCTGCCATTGCGCCTCGCATCCTGCTCTCTAGTGTCCAGACCTAATGAAGCTCCCTGTTCCTCTTCTAACAGTAACTCTGCACCCCCGTTTCCTCTGCCTGTAGCATCATCCCCCACCTGCCCTAACTTTGTCCCACTCACGTACCATCACTCATCTTTGGAGCCTCAGGTCAAGTGTCTCTCCATCCACGAAGCTTTCCTGATACCGCCCTGAACTCAGAGCCAGGCAAGGGCCCTTCCTGAACAGTGCCGTAATGTTCCATGTGTATCTCTGTTAACTTCCTTTTCACACAGGACTGTAGTTGTTGGGGTGCTAACCTATCTCCCCAACTCTCTGTGAGCTGCCTCAGGGCAGGAAGTACTTTAGACTGGGTTTTGTTCTCCTGGCACCCGCTGTGTGTCGGATGAATGAATCAGCTAATTGAGTCTATTTGAGGAAACAAACATTAACAAGTAATTCCCTGGCAATTCATGGAAGATGCTATGGAGACCCACAAGAGTAGGTACCTAGCCTGTCTGAGGGGGAGGATCAGGGAAGGCTTCCTGAAGGAAGAGGCGCCTGAGATGCCCAGGCACCCAGGATGTGGGCAGGCCTTCGAAAGACACAGAAGCTTGAGACACTGGGGCTCCTCAGGATGCTGTAATGCTCCTCAGGAGAACAGGAAGGGGAAGTAGCTAATTTCTGAGCCTGAAAAGTAGACAAGAAGAGGATTAGGACTCACTTTTCAAATGCCATTATGTCTGTGCAATCCTAAAATAATGAGACCTCATATTTATTAAGGGCGTTGTTTATTTCCAGTTTTGTTGATCTTATCTCACTCCTCGTATAAGATTTCAATTTCCTTAGCAATGTCCCTTGGCACCTAGGACAATATTCTGACCAGAACTTAATGTAAGCTATTTGACAGACTGATAAAAAGAGGGGAAGAACATTCCATTTTTCAAAGCAAAAAGTTGCTTGGTGTTATTACTTTATTTGTTCTCCTCTTTTCATTAAATATCATTTCTGAAGGCTGAAAATAAAAATTGAAGATGAAAAAGGAATTACTTTTAATTACATATTGTAACAGCGGTTTAACACACCAAAATATTTGTTTTACCCTTATTAAAATTATGATTTATGTAAGATTATAAATGAAATGTATAATGAATGAAATGTATTATAAATGAAAGACATAAACGAAAATGTATCAACTAGTTTGGTCTGCCTATCTCTGCTTAATACACCCTGCTGTCAGCAAGAGCACACGGATTATTATTATAATTGTTATTTTGTTGTCTTCTCTTCCCCCAACATATATACAAAGCTCCACTGATTGGACAGACTTAATATATTAAACACAGACACAAATACAGTATATATGTTTCCTTAGGAAATACCATTCCAAAATACATGGCATTAGAAATAGTGTCTTTCATGGACATTATTGCTTTCTTATTACAGGTAGATAAAATCTCCATGAGTGGAAAAAAAGGTAACCAGGGTAATATCAGAAAAGAAGTGGCAAAGATCAGAATGGATGATACAAAGTCAAAATGAAATAACAGAAAGGCAAGGAATCCAGATAATAAAGACTTGGTGACAAAGGAAATGAGGGGAAAAGACCATAATATAATGAGATTAGGTCTGCATTGTCTTGTGAAAGTCGCTCAGTCGTGTCCATCTCTTTGCAACCCCATGGACTGGAGCCTTCCAGGCTCTTCTATCCGTGGGATTCTCCAGGCAAGAATACTGAAGTGGGTTGCCATGCCCTTCTCCAGAGGATCTTCCCAACCTAGGGATTGAACTCAGGTCTCCCGCATTGCAAGCAGATTCTTTACTGTCTGAGCCACCAGCTCTGCATTAAGATCACATTAAAATAAAAAAAAAAAAATCAAGAAATAGGAAATCAGTTTTGATGACCTCTAAGGTTTCTTCTGGTATAGGGTTTGATGGTTCTACAAAAATTTTTTATTTAGATTTATTTTATTTCATTATTTTCTTAATGTAGGTGTCTTATTTATTTATTTTGGCCATGCTTCGAGGCATGTGGAATATTAGTTCCTGACTAGGCATCCTGCCCCATGCAGGGAAAGTGGGGAATCTTAACCACTGGCCTGCCAGGGACATCCCTGGATTCATTGTAAAATTGAAGGTGGAGATGAAATTGTTTTATGAGAGAGGCCAAAGTTGGTCCATAGCTTTGAATCCCAATTACCGTTTCTCCTTAGGATACTAGGTTGCTTGCTTTAAGGACTGGAAAATGTATATGAAGTGCTGAGTGCAATGACTGGAACTCAGTGAACTAAGACATTGGGATACGCATTATATCTCTTTATTTTCATAAGTCATATCCGGCTCAGCTCCATCCACAAAGGTTACCTGAAAGACATTTTCCAAAATTCCTTCCTACTCCTTGGATCAAGCAAGAACTTTAGTGCTTTTGGATTTACGAAGATAGGGGTGGGGGCTATCCCGATTCTTAGTCCAGTGGCTGCCAAGGTCAACCATGGCTTCTTTGACCTAGACTCCAAGGTTTCAGCGTGTTGTGTCCAGGACACCTAGTATCTACAGAAGCCACCCCTTCCGTGTCCTGACTCCTTAGAGACTGTCAGAGACAGTCACTCAGATGTCAAATGTCTCAACCCCGTTTTCAGTGGGAGTGGAAGGGTCCAGCGCACCTGAGGATTAGGTCCTTGTCAATTCAACTGTCAACTCAAACCAGTTGTTGGTGGGAATGCAAGAGGGCTCAGCCACTTTGTAAACTAGTTCGGCAGTTTTCATAAAGTGAAATATACATTTACTCTGTGCCTCAGCTCATTCATAGGCATTTGTCCAAGGAAATGAAAACTCATGTTCGTGCAAAAACCTGAGAGCAAGTGTTTCCAGTAGCTTTTCTCACAATCTCCAAAACCTGAAAACAACCCAAAGAAATACATCCACCCAATGGATTAGTACTCAGCAATATAAATGCATGAACTACTGGTACATGCAACATGGAAGAACCTCAGAGTCGTTCTGCTAAGTAAAATAAGCCAGGCTTACAGGGCCCTGCTTATTATTGTCCCACTTCAGTGACATTCTGGAAAAGGCAAAACTATGGGGACCGAAAACAGCAATAGTTGCCAGTTGCTGGGAGCAGAGAGAAGGGAAGACATTTTTTGTCTGAGGGAACTGTTCTATGTCTTGATTGTAATGGTGAGTAAATAGCTGTCTTTGTCGGAAAGTCATAGAATTATATGCTAAGAAGACGGAAATTTATTGTGTATAAATTATTCCTCAAGAAAGAAAAAAAGGGAAAAACCCACCAAGTTTCCTTTCCTTTTGGGACAATTCAGCCTAACTCTCTTGAATGGTCAAGGCTTCCAGCAGAGACTGGGTTGTTCTGTGCTTAGAAATGTCTCTGGTCTGGAAGCCTTGTCATCACATACAAAAAAGTTTTTTAAAATATTAAAATGTTATCCTATGGCTCCCAGGAAGCAAAGGTCTACCCTTCTGGAAGGGAGACATAATTCTTTTTTGTACCTTCTTGCATGGAGATGCACCATGCATCTCCAACTGCATGGTGGTGGGAGTGAGAGGTAGAAAAACCAAAACAATTCAAACAAACAAGGGTAACAACAAAAACCAGAGGTCGGTATGGGGTTGTCTTTGGGACTCCATGATGTTTGGTTTGTTTGCTTTTAAGCTTGGACTTCCAGAAGGGGGAGGAATAGATAAAAATTACCTTTATCTTGGATGTGATTGCCCTGCAGAGAAACAAGACAATGTAACTTTTCAACCGGTTTTCTGTTACATTCAATCTCTGAAGAGCAAGGCCTCCCAGGTTTGTTCTGAAGGCTGAGTCTGTTGGAATGAGGGGTCAGGCTTCTGGGAGCTCACCCAGGACCAGGGAGTGCAGCAGGGGAGGCTGCAAAAGGAGACTGACAAACAACGTCCTTTCTCACAGATGTAATACTTTGAAGGAGATTAATCAGGGGATCTGGTAGGAAGCAGCTGGAAGAAGGGCTCCTTTATCTAAGATAGTCAAGGAAGGCCTTTCTGAAGATGTGACCTTTGTACAGACTGAATGATGAGGCATCCAAGGGACCAAGAAGGGCACACGCATGCTTGCATGCTCAGTCGTGTTTGACTCTTTGCGACCCTGGAAACTGTAGCCAGGTTCCTCCTCTGTCCATGGGATTCTCCAGGCAAGAATACTGGAGTGGGTTGCCATTTCGTACTTCAGGGGATCTTCTCCCCCCAGGGATCGAACCCATCTCTTCTGCGTCTCCTGCATTGACGGGTGGATTCTTTACCACTGTGCACCCAGGGACCCCACCAAGAGCACAAAGGATGTCATTACAGCTGAGTGAGCGAGTGAGTGAGTGAAGTCGCTCAGTTGTGTCCGACTCTTTGCAACCCCATGGACTTTAGCCTGCCAGGTTCCTCTGTCCATAGGATTTTCCAGGCAAGAATACTGGAGTGGGTTGCCATTTCCTTCTCCAGGAGATCTTCCTGACCCCGGGGTTGAACCCAGGTCTCCTGCATTGTGGGCAGTTTCTTTACTATCTGAGCCAACAGGAAAGTCCATTACAGGCTGAGGGACCAGCAAATGTAAAAACTCTTCTGGAAGAATGAGCCACAGGAATGTGGCCAGGAATGCAGGGATGAAATGAGCAAGTTGTCCAGGATGCGGGCGGGGGATGGAGGGTGGGGTAAAGGTGACCTAGAGAGGGAAGAGGGGTTCAGACCCTCCACTAATTCAAGTGGAATGAAGTTAATGATAAGTTTTTCAGCAGAGGAATGACATTCTCTGAATTACATTAAAAAGAAATTCTGGATTTTTTTTTAATGGAAGTATTAATGAGTTGAGGGCTTCCCAGGTGGCCCTAGTGGTAAAGCACCCACCTGCCAATGCAGGAGACATAAAAGATGTGGGTTCAATCCCTGGGTCGGGAAGATCCCCTGGAGGAGGGCATGGCAACCCACTCCAGTATTCTTGCCTGGAGAATCCCATGGACAGAGGGGCCTGATGGGTTATAGTCCATAGGGTCGAAAAGAGTCAGACACGACTGTAGCTACTTAGCATGCACACGCTGATGAGTTGAGGATTGAGGGGGAGGGGCGGTGGTGAGGGAAAAGTAGTGATCCAGGGCTCACTGCAAGATTTTGGGCTTGAAAATAAGTAGTAAAATTAGCTGTTTTTTTAAGGAAGAGAAATGAGGAGGCCTTGTTTTATTCAATATTTTTAAAATGAGATAAAGCTATAATAATTAAAATAATTTGGTGCTCAGTTATCAAGAGTTGTTAAGACTTATTGAACATGCAGAATGCACCAGGCATCCCTCTGAGTGCTTTGGATGTATAACATACTTAATTCTCACAAAAAAACCTACAAGACAGGGACCTACTAGCACTATTTTAAGGATGAAAAAGGCACAGAAAGGGTAAGTAAAATGTCCCAAATCCAAAGCTGACAGGTAGTCTGGCTTCCAAACCCATGCTCCAACCACACATTCCAAACCCTGGCCAGGCCAATGGAACAGAATGTGGAATCCTAAAAAGTCTCAAATGCGCCTACACCTTAGTCTATCATACACGTCCCATTACAAATCAATGGGAATTACCCCAGGAGCAGTGTTTGAAATTTTTTCCTAAGTATATGGAAACTACTACTTAAATTTTCCTGTGGCGCATTCACTAATACACTAAATAAAGACAGGTTAAAGAGTTAAATGTTCAAACACACGCATGCACACAAAGCATAAAAAGTTAGAAGAGACTCTGAGACAGAAAAGCACTGTTTAGAAATGAAAGTAATGGAAGAAATCATAAGGAAAAAATCAATAAGTTTGACTTCATAAAAATTAAAAACTATAATGCAAAACAATTAAGAAAGTAAAAAGTAAATTGCCTTCCAGAAGTACTGCATCCAATTTACGTTATGGTTCACAAGATATTGCGTGAGAGGACCCATCATACTTTGCCAGCATTGGCCATAAAATTTTAAAAAAAATTTCTTTTGTCTAAATTGACAAGAAAGAAAATGGTAAGCACCTGTTGTTACAATTAGCATTTTAAAAGTCTGGTGTCTTCAATCACCTGTTTGATATCTTTATTGCACTTCTTGTTTGTGAAATGGTTGTGCATGCACTTTCTCTGTTTATCTGCAGGAATTTTAGCCTTATTGATTTGTATGAGCACTTTATCGACTTTTTTTTTCATATTTGTAGAAAATGCATCTACCCACTTCATTGTTTATCTTTCAGTTTCTATTTTATATTTTTTGTGTGAGGTTGCTTTTGTTAATGGAATAATCTTTTCCTTTTTTTTAAGACAGTTTTTATGTGTACAGGAAAGCTATTGATTTTTATATCTTTGTAACCTAGCACCTTATTGAACTCTTTTTAGCTTTAGGAGACTTTAGCTGATTCTCTCTTGGGTTTTGGGGGTCTATAATGATAACATCTGGGCTTCCCAAGTGGCGCTAGTGGTAAAGAACCTGCCTGCCAATTCAGGAGACATAAGAGACTCGGGTTTGATCCCTGAATCAGGAAGATGCCCTGGAGGAAGAAATGGCTACCCACTCTAATATTCTCACCTGGAGAATCCCATGGACACAGGAGCCCAGCAGACTACAGTGCATAGGGTAACAAAGAGTCAGACACAACTGAAGTGACTTAGCATACACACAATGATATCTACAAAAAGAAGGGAGGGATGGATTGAGGAAAGGAAGAAAGAGGAGGGTATGGGGATGTTTTGTCCTCCTTGCTAGTAATAAAACTCTTATTTAGGCTTGATACGTTATTTTTTAGCCAGAATTTCCAGTAAATTTGGTAATAACAAATATCAGGTTGTTTTTTTTTTCCTTAATCCAATGAGAATGTCTCTGGAATTTCACTCTTAAGTGTGAAGTTGGCTTTTCATTTGATACATAGTATTAATAATTAGTATATGAATATATAATCACCCTTCTAAGTTTTTTTCAATGATATCCTTTATTTAATTTATTCAGTATTTATTTCATTAACAATGTGTACCAAGCAGTAAGCATTCTTGGTTTCTTATTTAACTCAGAACAAGATACAAATTAAATACTATTTACCAGCCTGGATGGGAGGGAATCCCAAGGGAGAAGGGGTACATGAGCCTTCTAAGTTTTTTTAAAGCATTCATTGTGGCAGGATATTATTCCTATCTACCAAAGCAAAATTTTTAACTTCATGCAGAAAGCACACTAATTTCAGGGCAAAAAAGTAAAAAGTCTTCCTCAACTTTAGTCTCTGTGTTGTGGACAATTTTTTTTGAGTCCCTTGATTTTTCTTTGGGCAGTATTCCTTCTCCCTTAAAATATCAACTTCACTTAAGTTTAATTTACATACAATACAATGTGTCTATTTCAATGTATAATTTGATGAATTCTGACAGGGGGACACCCAGTGCAATGGCCACAGTCAAGATACTGACAATTTCTATCACGGCCAGAAGGTTCCTCCTGCTTCTCTGCAGTCCATTTCTCCCTTTGTCCACAGCCCTGGGCCACCACTGATCTCCTTTTTTGTCATTATGAATTAGTTGGCATTTTCTAGAATTACCCCCACGTCTAGAAAGGTACATATGGCCCCTTGAATGGTAAAGAAGCTTGGCTGTATTGAAGGTAGCCTCCTCTATGGAGCCGTGGGATCTCCTAGAAGCACTGAAGATAATCCTCCTTCAGAAAATAATGAGTAGCTCTGAGTCGATGGTCAGAGATGGTTAATTAGACCCTTTGTGTCTTGAGGGTTTACAAGGAAAAGTGTTCCTATTCCACAGAACAGATGTTCCTAATCCGTAAGTGCCCGGCCTCCAGAACTAGCCATGACCCAGTACATCCAGAATTCTGGAGCAGGCTATGTGTTTGAACCGAAGGGACTGAACTCAGAGAGGAGGGCCTCTAGGCGCTGAGAGCTGACAGTGCTAACTACAGAGACCTAGCATTTTGAAAATCCAGACACAGACCCCTAGGCCCTCTGGGTGATAGCTACACATGCAAGTCAAAAGAAGGGATCATGTGTGAAAGAGACACGTGCACCCCAATGTTCATCGCAGCACTGTTTATAATAGCCAGGACATAGAAGCAACCTAGATGCCCATCGGCAGATGAATGGATAAGGAAGCTGTGGTACATATACACCACGGAATATTACTCAACCGTTAAAAAGAATTCATTTGAACCAGTTCTAATGAGATGGATGAAACTGGAGCCCATTATACAGAGTGAAGTAAGCCAGAAAGATAAAGAACATTACAGCATACTAACACACATATATGGAATTTAGAAAGATGGTAATGATAACCCTATATGCAAAACAGAAAAAGAGACACAGAATTACAGAACAGACTTTTGAACTCTGTGGGAGAAGGTGAGGGTGGGATGTTTCAAAAGAACAGCATCTATACTATCTATGGTGAAACAGATCACCAGCCCAGGTGGGATGCATGAGACAAGTGCTCGGGCCTGGTGCACTGGGAAGACCCAGAGGAATCGGGTGGAGAGGGAGGTGGGAGGGGGGATCGGGATGGGGAATACGTGTAAATCTATGGCTGATTCATATCAATGTATGACAAAACCCACTGAAAAAATAAATAAATAAATAAAGGAAAAAAAAAAAGAAAGGATCATGGAGAGCTACCACTTTGAAAGCCCACGAACAAGGACCCTGAGAATTTAGAGCGGTCCCACGGGCTTTGCTGATGGGTCAGTGAGTTAATAATCTACCTGCAATGCAGAAGAGACCGGAGATGTGGGTTTGATCCCTGGGTTGGGAAAATCCCCTAGAGGAGGGCATGGCAGCCCACTCCAGTATTCTTGCCTGGGAAATCCCATGGACAGAGGAGCCTGGTGGGCTACAGTCTGTGGGGTTGCAAAGAGTTGGACACAACTGAGAGGCTAAGCATACATGTGTGATTAATTTCCAATTGCTGCTGGAACAAATTAGCACAAATTTAGTGGCTGAAAACAGCACAAGTCTATTATCTTATAGTTCTGGAGGTCAGAGTCCAAAACAGGTGTCGGTGAGCTAAAATCAAGGGGTTAGCAGAGCTGTGTTCCTCCTGGAAGCTCTAGGGAAGGATTCATGTCCTTTCATATTTCAGTTTCTAGAGGCTGTGAGCCTTCTCTGACCTTTGACTCTTGTTCATCTTCAAAGGTAGCGATGACCAGTCATATGATGCCATCCCTCTGGCTCTGACTCTTCTGCATCCCTCTTCCCCATTTAAGGACTTTGTGATTACACTGGGC
This sequence comes from Cervus elaphus, assembly GCF_910594005.1. Lineage (NCBI taxonomy): Eukaryota > Metazoa > Chordata > Mammalia > Artiodactyla > Cervidae > Cervus > Cervus elaphus. The sequence goes on along the minus strand of NC_057840.1, from coordinate 27,442,251 downwards.
TCATCCAGATAATCCTAACCAATTTCCTTCTTTCTTTTGTTTTTGGCCCTGCCTTGAGACAAGGCATGGCCATAAGTTTTCCACCAAGAAGATAAGTAGCTATTGAGGCAGAATTGATACAAACAAGCAAAATACTGTGAATGAAATATCAAAATTTTAAATAAAGACAGGACCCAACCCTATACTCAAGGAAGAAGAAAGAGTAAATGAAAAAAATTCTGTTGTTCTGAAGATGAATCCATACATATAAGAACAAGTTTCAACATTTTACACAAAAGTAAGGCAACCCTGGGAGTTCCTCATTTATTATGTTGCTCAGTAGCTGATATAAAAGGATTTAGCTATGGATCTTGCCTTCAAAAACAAGCAAGAAAATTTCATAGTAGTTTTTGGAACACTGTACTGAATGTTCCATTTTCATAATTCCATTTTCCTTGCTAATGAATAGCTACATGGTTTAAATTGTAAATTTCCTGTGGAAAAAAATGAGAAAATACATAAAATATAGAGAATAAATCTCATATGGATATTCGAGGGAGACTTGTACTTTTTGGAGTGAACATTTGAGCAGTTCTGTGATCAGATAATGTGGGCTTAACTGATCTTTACAGAATGACTGATGTTCTCAAGGTATCAATACTGAAGGATGACAAGACTGTGCTGTGAAGAGAGCTGGGATGTGGCCCCATCTAGAGGCTTCCAGAGATCGCAGTCACGTGTGTGACACCTGCCACCATCTTTATTCCTTGATAAGAGATTCTACAGGTAACAGTATGAGGAAGGGGTCTCTGCTTGCTGCGTCTGTCGGGCACCTCATCTCTTCCGATGACCTCACCACTGCATACACTGGCTTCTCTATTTTGACCAGGGTGTCATGCTAGAATCTTCCATAGCAATACAGGTTTCACCTATGCAACCTCACATGCAGCTCTGGTCAGCTTTGTGACCCCATGGATGGTGGCCCGCCAGGCTCCTCTCTCCATGGGATTCCCCAGGCAAGAATACTGGAGTGGGTTGCCATGCCCTCCTCCAGGGGATCTTTCCGACTCCAGTGATCAAACCCAAGACTCTTATGTCTCCTGTGTTTGCAGGCAGGTTCTTTACCACTAGCGCCACGTGGGAAGCCCCATCTTATCAGAAGATCAGAACAGTTCTTTCTTAGACTCTGCAGGACTGACTCTTGGTCTCCTGAGTGTCTTCAGTTACTCAAGTGAATAGTCCTCAGGGCTTTAAAATGGGTAAGATCCTCTGCCTGTCTCTGTGAAAATTACTGGAGGCCTCTAGAGTCTTCCTTACCCGTCTCCAGTTCAGTTCAGTTCAGTCACTCAGTCGTGTCTGACTCTTTGTGACCCCATGAACCGCGGCACGCCAGGCCTCCCTGTCCATCACCAACTCCTGGAGTTTACTCGTCTTACCCTTAGGTTACTACTTAGAATACCTCCACCCCAGTACTTTCCCTCCACCACTCACATGCTCCACACACTTCTCCTAACAGCACCTCTGTGCTTCTATCGTGGCTCACCTCTGTGGTTTCCTTCTCTCTTCACACCGGACCCTGCTTCTGGAGGGCAAGGGAGTTTTCTGAAGCTTCTTCAGGGCTGGCTTTGCATGCTGGGCCCCTGACGTAAAGGTGCCTAACAGCAACACCCGTGCTGTTGGCCTCTGTCTGAAACACATGTGCTCCCGCTGCGTGTCTACCTAATTAACTTACTCATGTTTGAGAGACCTCAGTTCTTAATTTTAATTCCCCAGGGAAGCCAGACTAGATTGGGGTTCCATGCCATATGCTGGCATAGTATTCTTTACTTCATGCTATGTACCACAATTTGCAATATTATATCTGGGTCATTTGTTCAATGTGCCTATTTCCCACTAGAGACAAAGTCATATGAGGGAAAGAACTGTCCGTTTCCTTGTGGCATCTGCTGGGCCCTGCTCAGTGCCTGCCACAGAATTGGGGCTAATGAAATATACATTCACCTAGTGAAATAAAGGTGTCATGACTAAATGAATGAAAGACTGAATAGAGTAATTCATTAATATAATAACCAGAGTCCAAGTAGCTCTCCTCAGTTTAGCATGATGGTCAAAAACACAGGCCCTAATCAATTTAGGCAAGTTCTTTAGCCTCTCTGTGCCTCTTGTCCTCATTTGCATAATGGGTATAATAAAAATACCTTATGAGGATTTAGGACTTCCCCCGTGGCTCAGCAGTAAAGAATCTGCCTGCTATGCAGGAGCCGCAGAAGACAAGGGTTCAACCCCTAGGTCGGGAAAATCCCCTAGAGGAGGGCATGGTAATCCAGTCTAGTATTCTTGCCTGGACTATTCCATGGACAGAGGAGCCTGATGGGTTACAGTCCATAGGGTTGCAAAGAGTCAGACACGACTGAAGCAACTCAGCATGCGTGCACCCATGAGGATTTAATGAAACTATATATATGTATATATAGATGGGTCGATCAACTGATAAATAGATAGAGATATAGGTAGATAGAGAAATATCTGTGTATGTATCTTTAAATACTTAGAAGAATGCCCAGCATATAGTTCTCACTAAACAGCATTTTCCAACACCTTAAAACCCCCCTCCCTGTGATCATGGAATTCTCACAGTCACCACATTCAGCCATTGCTATTCTAGAACACTTACCCTGCCTCACATTAGTATTGATGTTTTATCTAATCTCTTTGTATATTTTTAGTGCTCATTACTCTGTGTCTCTATGTTCTCCAGGCTGACTTGTCTATCAGAGCAGTAGGCACAGTGCCCAGGACCATCATACTCATAGAGACCCACAAAAATGTTTTAGCTTCTTCTAAAATCTGAAGGAAAAAAAAAAGAGATTTTAGACTAAAGAAAAATGTTTTAACATATAATATTAACATGTTTGCCTTTATCCCAGCACAGTCATAACACATATGCTTTATTTATCTATTTTATGGAGGAGGAAGGGGCCCATGAAGGCAACAGTGCCCAGGGCCCAGGAAAGTCAGAGTTCAGCATGACACCATGCACCAGAACCTTCGCTCTTCAGTGAAAAGAAATTAGAATAAAAATGCTTGTGTGACACTGCTGTATGTAAAATAGATAACTAGTGAGGACCTACTGTACCGCATAGGGAACCCTGCTCAGGGCTCCGTGGTGACCCAAGTGGGAAGGAAATCCAAGGAAGAGGGGATATATGTGCACGTAGAGCCGGTTCACTTTTTGGTGCAGCAGAAACTAACACGACATTGTAAAGCAACTATACAGCCGTTCTTAAAAATGCCTGACAGCTTTCGTGGGCCATCTGAATCGTTCCTGGAAGGGCAGGCGGCTCCTGGAGAAAGCACAGCCTGGCAGGAGGTGATCCTGCTATTCTGGGTCTACCCTCCGAAAGCAAACACGCTCAGCGCTCAGCGAGAGCCCAGCTGCAGAGGAGACTCCCCTCGCCGCTCTCCTCTCTCTTCCTCAGCCCTCCCACGCCGCCCCATCCACAGGTTTCCTGCCCCCACTCACCTCTTTTCCCATCACCCCCTCATTCACTCTCCTCTAACCTGCCTAGCAGGCTTGCTCTAACATACTCTCAGCCTCCTCTTGGCTTTCAGCATTCTTCACCTCTCAGATGCGCCCCTGCGCTCCTCACATTGCTTTGTGTCTTGAGCACTGCCTCTAGGCCCCTCTTCCCCATCCCCCTCGTCCTTCTTGCCACTGGTTGTTCTTACATGTTGTCGGCTTTTCTTCACTTTGTTGTTCCTTTTGACTCTAATTTCAGGCACTCTTCATTTCCTCTGCTACCTTTTAAATTTACTATTTTTAAAGACCTCCATGCTAAGTTTTTCTTTTTTAATGCCTCCTTTCTCCCTTTTGCCCACTCCTTTTTCAGTTTTCTGTTATTTTCTTGCCTTTTTTTTTTCTGCTTCCTCTTCCTCTGAAGATGTGGTCCATTCCCTCCCACCTCACCAGGGGTGTGGAAACTCCACCCTCTGCTCTGACCCACGGAAGACCACAGGAATGGAGACCTGATGTATGGTAGAGACTTCTTCCTGAACTGGTCCTCCATGCACAGATGCTAGTCAGATCATTCATTTTTTCAATGAAGACAAGCGGACTGCATATTCTGATGCTTGACCACATTTCATAAAATTACAGGGGCCACCCAAAGCCATCCAGAGGAAATGTGGCTTCTTTGTTTTGTTAATAGTCAACCTGTTTGCCTTGCAGACCAGCCTATCCCTACCCCCATGCCCCCATTACACACAGTAGTTGGTTTATGAGCAAAATTACTTGTTCATTCTGGATTACAGGGAGACAAATCCTGTAAATTAGCCTACTTAGGAAATATTTAGACTTCCTTTTGGGTGAAAAGGGCTTCCGTGGTGGCTCAGACGGTAAAGAATCTGCCTGTAATGCAGGAGACCCGGGTTCAGCTGCCAGGACTAAGCGCCATTTCAGAGAAGACCAGAGCAAGGCAGCCTTTTCAGATCCAGTCGCCTCTCATCCTGTCTGTTCACCCAGAAGCCAGGTCCAAAATACAGGTTCCCAGGGGCTTCCAGCCATGTCCACAGTGAATGGCTGTGCATCCCACTGTCCCACTGAGGAATGTTACCCCAACACTTTCGAACCGTGGTGCTGGAGAAGACTCTTGAGAGTCCCTTGGACTGCACGGAGATCCAACCAGTCCATCCTAAAGGAAATCAGTCCTGAATATTCATTGGAAGGATTCATGCTGAAGCTGAAACTCCAATACTTTGGCCACCTGGTGCAAAGAGCTGACTCATTGGGTCGCAGTGGACATGACTTAGTGACTGAATAACAACGACAAACCCCAACACTAAGCTCAGTATCTCAGATGCTTCTCCACCCCTTGCTCCTCCCTCAGCTGGCAGGCTTAGGCGCTCTCCGGGCACTAGGAAGAACTTGGAGCCCCTCCTCTTCTGGTCCCCAAGTGCCAATATTTGTCCTGTTGATGTTCCTACATGAAGCCTGAAGCTGCCATAATTCATGATCTGGTCTCTGTCGGGACTGCCTCAGCTCTCAGTGATATGCTGGAGTCCTCTAAGATACGGCTGTGAACCCCAAATCCTTGGCACAGAGGCCCCAGAGGATGACAGGAGTCAGATTTCCTGTTAGGTTCTCTGCTACTTCTGGGTCCTGTTTACATCAGGACTGGAGTATCAGGGTCCCCCAGGAAATCTGAAAACAGCACCTCCCTCCATCTAACAAGGCTCCATCTAGTTCAACCTGCCTGTCAGGCTAGAGGCTTCCTCTCAAGTCCTAAGTGGGAATTAGGACAGAAATGTCCCTCTTAGTCACCCCTTATTTATCTGACCCATATAATGATACTAGGCTACCCTTCAGTTCAGTTCAGTTGCTCAGTCGTGTCCGACTCTTTGGTTAGATGAGGCTTAATGTGTGCTTTGCGTGGCTTAATTCTCAGAACAACCCTATGAGGAAGAAGTACTATTATCGTTCACATCTAGCAGGTGTGGAAACTGAGGCACAGAAAGGCTGGATGACCCCGCAGGACCACAGAGCCCTGGAGAAGGGAGCCTGCACGAGCCTCCTGTGGCTGACTGTGGAATCCATGCTCTCAGACTCTGTGCTATGCTGGTCCTCGCCCGGCTCTGAGACCCCTGGCCTCTTCCCTTCATTCCTCCTTCTACTCCCTGCCCTCAGGCCAGGAAAAGTCCGGATTTTATTTCCCCAGGTCACAGCTGCCTCTACCACGAGGCCGGTTCATTTACCATATAAAGAATGGCGTGGGTTTTCAGTTTGTTTTGAACGCTTTACTTCTGCGTTTCCAAGAGAGAGGCTCCATGCAGATGTCAGCGTGGGGCAAATGTTTCACTTCTTCCATTGTCCACTTCAGAGGAATTCTGGGAACTGCCAAGACTGGTTTCTGGCAGCCACCCAACTCCCATATGGAGATCCAGAATGGATCCTCGAGAGCCTCACTCAGGCATCAGCTCCAGCCTCGGCAGTCCCTGAGGCTGTCAACAGCATGACTGCTTCCTCTGGCAGCAAGAGACGCTGGCCACGGCTGGCTGAGCTGCCTCTCCCCACTGGGAGATCAGGAGCGGTGACCATGGTAAGCACCCCGAATACCAGCAGCTCCCCAACACGTGGCTGCGGGCGCTGGTGGCCCCACCTGTTGCTACAAGGGACAGATACTTGACCCTTCTACTGTCTCCACCTGCTGCCTCCAGGTGACCTTAGACAAATGGGATGGGACTGGGGCCCCTTAACTGTGTTGCCCATTCAGGCCCAAGACTTTCCAAGATGAGCCAAACACACTTAAGACATCTGTTGTTTCTCAGATACATGGATTCTCTATCAAAACCTTTAAATACAAAGCTTAAACCCTAGGTGGTGGTGTTCTATTGCTCAATTAGCCGTAGCTTTAAGTGCTAAGGCTGTAGCTTTGTAAAGCATTATCTTATAAAATGTGACATACAATCTTGCCAATAGTGACCATGTTCTAAAATGTTTCATCCTCTCAGTCATTTAAAAAGTATATTTTGAGTAGCATCTCTTCATTTCCCAATAAATCTATTTCCTATTCATTCCAAATCCTTCATCAACGGTTCCCATCTGGCATTCTAGGATTCTTATGTTTCCTTAGGATGCTAGGGAAAGTTTCATCTATTTTCAGTATTTCCTACAGAAATTGTACTTTTATGATAAGGTTGTATTTATTAACTTAAAAAAAAATGTTCTTTGCTTTCTAGTGAAATGATAAATGACCCAGTGGCATTTATGCAGATCAGAAGGTCCGATTTGCAGTCTTTAACTGAAATATGTGCTGTGTGCTAATAAGTTGCTTCAATTATATCCGACTCTTTGTGACCCTATGGACCATAACCCACCAGGTTCCTCTGTTCATGGGATTCTCCAGGCAAGAATAGTGGAGTGAGTTGCCATTTCCTTCTCCAGGGGATCTTCCCGACCCAGGGATCAAACCTGCGTCTCTTCGTCTCCTTCATTGTCAAGCGAGTTCTTTACCACTAGTGCCAAAATACATGGAAATGTAAATAATGTATTACATGAGAAAATACATTTGTCTGGAAGATGGAAACTTTCGAAAGGTGAGGTTCACACGGGCAAAGGATGAATGATGAGAAGACTGGGCCACATGTCTCGTCACCATGGTTATGTCTACTGTCCCTCTAAGAGTTCACAATCTCCTTGTCACTGTGAAAAATACCTTTTACATTTATTATGCAAGTGTCTGTTTCAAGGGATGTCAAAGCACAGTGACTAAAGGTCCATTTTTTTGTTGTTCAAATGTGCCCTGGAGCTTCAAGGGGCCACTGAGGTACTACATCATTCTAGGATCAAAGACTAGAAAATAAAAATGATCACCCCACTTTTTCACTAGCTGGGGCTACTGCACTTGGTAATGATGTCCAGTGGATTCTCAGATTATCTTTTCCAGGATAAGAACACTGAAAAGTGTGGGAGGCCTTCGGTCAGACCGTGGTGCTGGGAAACCATCAACACTGCCTCAAGAGGGTAAATGCCTTTATACCTGAGGTGACAGGTGGCTGCTGCTGCTCCCATATCTTTGCAGAGAAAGGAGAATGGAGGCAACAGCTGCTTCGTGTCATTTTCTTCTTTGTTCTTTCATAATACTTGTTAAAAGGAAACAAGCAGCCCCAAATGGAGTCACCTGTGCTAAACCCAACCAAGACTTAATGTCAGCTAATAGCAGTTTCAGCCTCTCTCAGGAGTAGAATTTTAAATAACTCAGTCTGAAATTTCCTGGTCTGCACGAGGTAATCTGCTCCAGACCCCCTGCATTCCCATAAGGCAGGGTTCCCCAACCCCCAGACCATGGTCTGTTTTTGGTCCATGGCCTGTCAGGAACCAGGCTGTATAGCAGGAGGTGAGCAGTGGGCTAGCTAGTGAAGCTTCATCTGTATTTACAGCCACTCCTCATCACTTGCATTCCTGCCTGAGCTCTGCCTCCTGTCAGATCAGCATTGGCATTGATAAATTAAATGTAATGTGCTTGAATTGGGCTTCCCAGGTGGTGCTAGTGGTAAAGAACCCGTCTGCCAATGCAGAGGATGTAAAAGATGTGGGTTTAATCCCTTGGTTGGGAAGTCTCCAAATCACGTCTGACTCTTAGAGACCCCATGGACTGCAGCACAAGAGGCTTCCCTGTCCCTCACCAATTCCCGGAGTTTGCCCAAGTTCATATCCATTGAATCAGTGATGCCATCCAACTATTTCTAGATAGTTAGATATTCTCAGGAACTGATTTTATGATCCCAATCCTTGCATCTCTTCATAGCTAGAAAATCATTAAATCCCTCCATGGTGACATCAGCTCCTCCTGACGAGCAGAAAACCTTTTGTAAAGTAAGGGCTTGATTACACTGAACTCCCCCTTCACCAAAATCTTATATATTGACCCACTGCCTCTTCTCCCACTTCCACCAGGGGTTCCCTGGTGGCTCAGACGGTAAAACATCTGCCTGCAATGTGGGAGACGTGGGTTCGATCCCTGGGTTGGGAGGATCCCCTGGAGAAGGAAATGGCAACTCACTCCAGTCCTCCTGCGTGGAAAATCCCATGGATGCAGGAGCCTGGTAGGCTACAGTTCATGTGGTCACAAAGAGTCAGACACAACTGAGTGACTTCACTTTCACTTTCACTGCCTCTTTGGAGCAGTCTTTCAGAGCTATTTGAGGTGTGTCTCCAGGGCTGCAGTCATTTCTCTCCCAAATAAAGCTTAACTCTACACATGGACATCACCAGATACTCTATATTGATATCAGATTGATTATATTCTTTGTAGCCAAAGATGGAGAAGCTCTACACAGTCAGCAAAAACAAGACCAGGAGCTGATTTTGGCTCAGATCATGAACACCTTATTGCAAAATTCAGACTTAAATTTAACAACATAGGGAAAGCCTCTGACTATGCTAAATCCTTTGAGGGTGTGAATCACAACAAACTGTGGAAAATTCTTAAAATTCTTAAAGGGATACCATACCACCTTACCTGACTTCTGCAAAACCTGTATGCAGGTCAAGAAGCAACAGTTAGAACAGGACATGGAAACAATGGACTGGTTCAAAATTGGGAAAGGAGCATGTTCCCTGATAGCTCAGTTGGTAAAGAATCTGCCTGCAATGCGGGAGACCTGGGTTCGATCCCTGGGTTGGGACGATCCCCTGGAGAAGGAAAAGATTACCCACTCCAGTGTTCTGACTTGGAGAATTCCATGGACTGTATAGTCCGTGGGGTTGCAAGAAGTCGGACACTACTGAGCAACTTTCACTTTCATGTCAAGGCTGTATACTGTCACCCTGATTATTTAACTTATATGCAGAGTACATCATGAGAAATGCCGGGCTGGATGAACCAAAGCAGCAATTAAGACTGCTGGGAGAAATATCAATAATCTCAGATATGTAGATGACACCACCCTTATGGCAGAAAGCAAAGAGGAACTAAAGAGCCTCCTGATGAAAGTGAAAGAGGAGAGTGAAAAAACTGGCTTAAACCTCAACATTGAAAAAACAAAGATCATGACATCCAGTCCCACCACTTCATGCAAATAGCTGGGGAAACAATGGAAATAGGGACAGACATTATTTTCTTGGGCTCTAAAATCACTGTGGACAGTGACTACAGCCATGAAATTAAAAGACGCTTGCTCTTTGGAAGAAAAGTAATGACAAACCTAGACAGCGTATTAAAAAGAAGAGACATTACTTTGCCAATAAAGTTCCATCTAGTCAAAGCTATGGTTTTCCCAGTAGTCATGTACAGATTTGAGAGTTGGAGAATAAAAAAGGCTGAGCGTCGAAGAATTGATGCTTTTGAACTGTGGTGTTGGAGAAGACTCTTGAGAGTCCCTTGGACTGCATGGAGATCCAACCAGTCCATCCTAAAGGAGATCAGCCCTGAATGTTCATTGGAAGGACTGATGTTGAAGCTGAAACTCCAATACTTTGGCCACCTGATGCGAAGAGCTGACTCATTTGAAAAGACCCTGATGCTGGGAAAGATTGAAGGCAGGAGGAGAAGGGGATGACAGAGGATGAGATGGTTGGATGGCATCACCGACTCAATGAAGATGAGTTTGAGTAAACTCTGGGAGCTGGTGATGGACAGGGAGGCCTGGTGTGCTGTGGTCCATGGGGTCAGGAAGAGTGGGCCACAGCTGAGCAACTGAACTGAACTGAACACTGAACAATAACAAAACTTAACTCGCAACTCTCGACTTGTGTATCTTTTTTAGTTGACAGAGCTTTGGCTGGGATTGAAGCCCATCTGAATTGCGGTTTCAACCTTGGTTAATCATTCCAAGTTTCTGACTTCAGATTTCTTAAGCATTCATTTCACTGGTTTCACCTGTCTTAGGTCAGTGTTTTCAATTGCAGTGGTTCTCCAAGTTTGGTGTTCAGACCAGCAAAACCAGCATCACATAGAACTTGGTTAGAAATGCAAATTCTGGAGCTCCAACCTGAATTGAGAACTTGTGGAATTTCACCTGATACAGACTCCAAGGTTGACAACCACAGTTCCAAACACACTCTGGACCTTGGCGGGTGGGAGCTGGGTGTACAAAGCAGAGGCTGAGAAAGATCTGGGTTTTTCGGTGCCACCCGCTGGATGGTCCGCCGGCGGTGTCCGCATTGGGCTCCAGGTCCACGATTCCACCCAGGCTGCTCAGTCTGGTGCTGTCTGTGGGCGGTTTCTGGAAGCGTCCTGCTGCTTAATGGGAGAGGCGCTCCCACGGGTCCCCGTTTCTTCTCCCTCTAGAGGATAATCTAGGAGGCCGAGAGGAGCAGGCTCAGGGCAGGCTCTGGGGTAATCCTGGCCTCCTTAGTTATGCAAGAGAGCGCTGCAGGCCTCCTGGGGCAATTCTGCTCCTGGGCCCGAACCGCGGCCACTCCCATCCCAGCGGGGAGGGTGCTTTTTTCCGAAGGCAGCTTGGTCAGGTGACCGTGGCGGCTCTTATTTAGCCGGGGACGCGGAAGGACGAGCGCTCGGAGGCCGCGGGAGAACGCTCAGGACCGGGGACTGCGAGGCCATGCGACCCCCGAAGCTGCCCGGGCCGGCGCTCGCGCCGCTGCTCCTGCTGCTTCTGCGGCCGCCGCCGGGTTCCGCGGGCGGCCCCGCGCCCTTCGACCCGACCTGGGAGTCCCTGGACGCCCGCCAGCTGCCCGCCTGGTTCGACAAGGCCAAGTTCGGCGTCTTTATCCACTGGGGCGTGTTCTCCGTGCCCAGTTTCGGGAGCGAATGGTTCTGGTGAGCACGCCTCCCCAAGTCTCCTCTGATCCCACCCTTGCACCCCCTGGCCTGCAGCCGGGACCCAGACCTCCAGCCTTTGCCGGTTTCTTTCGTCTCTTAGTCAGTTTCACCTCCTGCAGTTTGAGCCGCGCTTTGCATTTCCGGGTGTTACGTTCATGGTTTTACTGGGTAGGTGGTTGGTGCTGGGTGAACGCTGAATTTTTCTTCCGTAGGACTGCAAGAGTCAGACACTTGATGTGGCTCTGGCTTCTCAGCTTCTTGGTAGTTGTACGTATCAGTTGTTCTTATCACTCTGTAGCCACCGACGGAATAAAATAGCAGAAAAGTAATGGGCTTGTGTGGGGGTCTAGGAGGAAGCTCTGGGCCTAAACTGTCCTTGTCCTTTGAACTTCAGACTTGCTCCATGGCTGTTCTGCTGCTGCTTGTCAATTGTCAAGTTGTTCTGCCACGAAGCAGGGTTTAAACATAAATTCATGGGTATGTGAGACTTCTGTTCATTTGGGCATTCACTGGCTCTTTAACCTTAAAATGTTACCACATGTAGCCCAAGGAAAAATTTTAAAAAAAGATTCTAGAATATTAACCCTAAGAAACTCCAATTATTAACAGATCGCTATGTGAAAAGTTATGAACAAAGCTAGTGGAGGTGGCGGAATTCCAGCTGAGCTAGTCCTAAAAGATGGTGCTGTTAAAGTGCTGCACTCAGTAAATCAGCAAATTTGAAAAACTCAGCAGTGGCCACAGAACTGGAAAGTGTCAGTTTTCATTCCAATCCCAAAGAAGGGCAATGCCAAAGAATGTTCAAACTACCGCACAATTGTGCTCATTTCACATGCTAGCAAGATTATGCTCAAAATCCTTCTAGCTAGATTTCAGCAGTATATGAACCGAGAACTTGCAAATGTATGGGTTGGATTTAGAAAAGGCAGAGGAACCAGAGATCAAATTGCCAACATCCATTGGATTTCAGAGAAAGCAAGGAAATTCCAGAAAAACATCTACTTCTGCTGCATTGACTACGCTAAAGCCTTTGATTGGGTGCATCACAGCAAACTGTGGAAAATTTTTAAAGAGATGGGAATACCAGACCACCTTACCTGCTTCCTGAGAAATCTGTATGCAGGTCAAGAAGGAACAGTTAGAACCAGACATGGAACAATGGACTGGTTTAAAATTGGGAAAGGAATATGACAAGGTTGTATGTTGTCACCCTGCTTTTTAACTTATATGCAGAGTACATCATGAGAAATGCTGGACTGGATGAATCACAAGCTGGAATTAAGATTTCTGGGAGAAATATCAACCTCAGATACGCAGATGATACCACTCTAATGGCCGAAAGTGAAGAGGAACTAAAGTGCCTCTTGATGAGGGTGAAAGAGGAGAGTGAAAAAGGTGTTGAAATTCAACATTAAAAAAACTGAGATCATAGCATCTGGTCCCTTTATGGCAAAGAGATGGGAGGAAATGGAAACAGTGACAGATTTTATTTTCTTGGGCTCCAAAATCACTGTGGACAGTGACTGCTGCCTTGAAATTAAAAGATGCTTGCTCCTTGGAAGGAAAGCTATGATAAACCTAGACAGCATATTAAAAAGCAAGAGATATCAGTTCATCAACAAAGGTCCGTCTAGTCAAAACTATGGTTTTCCCAGTAGTCATGTATGGATGTGAGAGTTGGACCATAAAGAAGGCTGAGTGCTGAAGAATTGATGCTTTTGAATTGTGGTGTTGGAGAAGATTCTTGAGAGTCCCTTGGATGCAAGAGATCAAACCAGTCAATCCTAAAGGAAATCAGTTGCAAATATTCATTGGAAGGACTGTGGCTGAAGCTCCAATACTTTGGCCACCTGATGTGAAGAGCTGACTCATTGGAAAAGACCCTGATGCTGGGAAAGAGTGAAGGCAAAAGGAGAAGGGGGCAGCAAAGGATGAGATTGTTAGATACCATCACTGACTCAATGGACATGGATTTGAACAAACTCGAGATAGTGGAGGTCAGAGGAGCCTGGCATGCCGCAGTCCATGGGGTTGGAAAGAGCTGGACACAACTTAGCGACTGAGCAAAATGTGAAAAGTGGGCTTGCCTGGTGGCTCAGTGGTAAAGAATCCCCCTGCCAATGCAGGAGACACTGGCTTGATCCCTGGGTCAGAAAGACCCCCTGGAGAAGGAAATGGCAACCCACTCCAGTATTCTTGCCTGGAAAATCCCATGGACAGAGGAGCTTGGCGGGCTACAGTCCATGGGGTCTCAGAAAGATTTGGACATGATTTAGCAACTGAACAACAGCAACAACCTGTGAAAAGTGGTGCACAAAAAATTGCTCTTTAGATTTTACCTTGAGAGCCATACCTTTACAGCTTTAAGTGTCTCCCATCTTTCTTGATTAAATACTTCAGGTATGTTAAGTTCTTCAAGATAGAAATGTTACTACATATATATGTATGCATAATACACATACACATAAATAATATATTCCTAAGTAAGATAAGAAAATAAACAATGAATACTTAAACCTACATTATACTATATACATAATGTACAACTAATTTAACTCATACAATATATATTCCATATGACAACTATAAAAAACACCCAGTGTGAGAGTTGTGAATTAAGTTTTATTTGGAGCAAAATGAGGACTGTAACCCAGGAGACTGCCTGTTAGAAAGCTCTGTGGAACTGCTCTGAAGAGGTAAGGGTGGAGGTCAGTATGTTGTTGAGTTGCTAAGTTGTGTCCTACTCTTTGCAACCCCTTGGACTGTAGCCTACATTTGTGACCCCAAATCCTCTGTCCATGGGATTTCCCAGGCAAGAATACTACAATGGGTTGCCATTTCCTTCTCTAGGGGATCTTCCCGACGCAGGGATCAAACCCACATCTCCTGCATTGCAGGAAGATTCCTTACTGCTGAGCTACCAGGGACGCCGGAGGTCAGTATATATGTCGTTTTTTGGTGAAAGGGGATATATGCAATCAGGACACATTTTGACAGAAGGTTACTGCTTGTTACCAGGAACGGACGTCTCCCTTAATGATTTTAGTACTTTTCTAGCTATGAGAAACATGCAAGAAATTGGGCTCATAAAATCTTCTCCTGAAAATATCTGACTATCTGAAAGGCTGTTCTGGCAGTTTTTCCTAATCTCCACCCTTTCCTTTCAGGGTGTGTTGAAAGTCAGCAACTACAGTGGCTAACGACTTCATTCTTATAGAACCAGATGGCAAGTGACAATTTTTAGTTGGCTGATACATTGAAGAGTATAAATTATATATTGTATTAGACTGTAAACATTGTACCACTTTCTTTAAAGACATTGACTTTCTGCAACCAGTAACTTTTCTTATTCAGTTAGGCCAATTGGTGTAAAAGAACTGCATAAGCTATGAAGTACTATTCATATACTCTTGAAATCAGCTTGTAAAATATGGGACTCTTTCTTTCCATAACCTGTATTACCAAATATATTTGCTTCAGGATATTGTACATCTTTCTTTGCAAGTTTTGTGCTGTGAGGCATTTTGAATTTACTTTTGAAATGTTTCAATTAGCAAGGTGTTGCGGTCCTTTAATGGACCGGAACCTGGTGGTCTGGAGTCGACAATAAGAAAGTGAAAGAAGGAAAGAGGCTAATATTCCCTGGGTTACGCAGAGAACCAATAAAGCCCTAGGACAGGGCTCACATAGGCACAGGGTGTCCTCTCGAAGAGGTCTTGAAAGCCTGGGCAGGAAAGTGAGCGTGGCAGGCTTCCACACTCCAGAGAATCAGCCAGAAAGAGAGAGAGAGAGAGAGAGAGAGAGAGAGAAGGACACGGGGACCCAAGTCTCTAGTGGGAAAAGAGTGCTTTATTGAAGTCTGTGTGAGTATATATACTGTTTTACAAGGTAGCTTCTTCAGGTAAAGATCAAAAGACCAGACTTTACAAGTTACCAAGGAAACAAGGATTAATGGAGGTCATAAAACCAGAAGACAATCCATATCAAAGAAAGAGGGTCGTAAATAATCACTTTTACCATATGGAAAAGCTAATGAAGGAAATCCTATGCTTGCATTCCATCTCATGACCTCAGTCCTGGGAGCAGCGTGCTGCTCTGCTCCTTCCTGTTAGCAGGAGCTGATAATAGCAGGGGGCTCATGAGCGCCAGGAAGCAGCACACAGCAGTCCTACTGTTAAACATTCCCTGACAGCAAGGTACATAAATTAGCAGATTTCTTCTTTTTATATTGTGTGTGTTCAGTTGCTCAGTCATGTCCGACTCTTTGTGACCCCATGGACTGTAACCCACCAGGCTCCTCTGTTTTCATGGGATTCTCCAGGCAAGAATACTGGAGTGGGTTGCCATGCCCTCCTCTAGGGGATCTTCCCAACCCAGGGATTGAACCCGCGTCTCTTATGCCTCCTGCATTGGCAAGCAGGTTGTGTTCACCACTAGCACCTTTGTTCAACTGGGAAGATTAGGTAAATATACATTTGATGCTAGGAGAGGATTTCATGTTTGTTAGTTGAAACTAGTGCTCTGCACAAAACAACTAGTTTTGAGTCATCTTATTCTTTGTAATGGTTAACTTCTTATTTTCTACAAATGAACACAAAGTTGTTTGTTTTGGCCTGGAACAATAAAGATAATTCTCATACAAAACAGAGTATATTTTTGATAGTCTGGAAGTGCAATAACCCTGTAGAAGATTCTTAATTATCTATAGTTTCCCTTTTTACCTCCTCTAAATCTCTGATCTCACTTGATTTGACCTGGGGCAGGCAACAGCAGAGATGAGTATATTTGACTATCCTTAATGGCAGCTCAAAAACAAATATAAATGGTGGGCTGTTTACTGTAAGTGCTTCTTCTCATCTCTGTTACTATGAAATTTGAGAAGTGACTCTAGACTGTAACAGAGAATGCAGGTTCAAATTAGATGTGCCAGGAAAAAAATAGAAATCTCTTATCTTTTAACTTTCTGACTCTTCCAGTTTCTCTTTTCCAGTTCCATTTAAAAGATAAAAATGCCTCATGGATCCATTAGGATACTTTCACTTCAAGGTATAGAAAACTCAAATAAAAGGTATAATAATAGGAGCGTATTACTATACATAATAAGAAATTTAGAAGTACTTGGCTCAGTGATGAAATCAAAGTCCTGGGCTCTTTGTCATCCTCAGCCTGTTGACTTGTCCTATCACTGTCACATGATGGTGGCCAGGCATCACATCACACAGCCTCGTCCAAAGGCAGATTGTATCTCTTTCTACTAGAGAGGAGACCATTCCCAGAATCTCCCAAGTTGGCTTCCCCTCCAGTTCCATTGACTAGCACGGGTCAGGTGTCCATGTGGTAGCTGTGATAGAGGCTGGGAAAGTATGTATCTGACTCTTGGGCAGGTAAAGAATTGTGCCTGTGACACAGTATGTCCTTCAGCAAAGCCTTCCCAGCAGAAAGAACCTCCTGGTCATCTTTGAGCATCTAGTGCTGATTATGAGTTTGTTCATCCAGTAAAAGCACTCTTATGAAAAGAGTAGTGAAAGGAAGAATAGATGGGTCCGAGGGGGCACTTGCATCTGTTTCTTGACCATGGGCTTACTGCCATGTTTATGTAAAATGTTTATCTAAAAATTATGCTTTGAGGATTTCCCTGATGGTCCAATGGTGAAGACTCCGCACTCCTGGTGCAGGGGGCCTGGGTTCCATCGCTGGTCAGGGAACTAGATCCCATATGCTGCAACTAAGAGTTTGCATGCCACAACTAAAGATCCTGCATGCTGTGACTAACACCCAGGGCAGCCAAATAAATAAATAAGTAGTTTTCTTTTTTTAAGTTATGTTTTCAATGTTGTTTTCCTTCTGAAGCGCTGCTTAGACAGTTGAGGGCCCACTGCTCAGAATAAATGCATATAACCAATAATCCTTGAAGAGTGAGTCAGTATATTAGAACAACAGCATTTTCTTAATTTTACTGCCATTTCCTCCCCCACTTGTTCCCTGCTAGTGAATATAATACATTTGTGTTATAGTTTATGCACTTTGTTTTCTTTTGAAGACTTCATCATTTATGTTACAAAGGACTAATTATGTATACTCCATGTTGCAATCTAAAAGTGAAGAATTAACAGCAAATGGGTGACTGGTTTGTCTAGAATGTTCTGGTTGATAAGCTGAGTAGAGTCACAGAGGGATAGATGGAAGACCATGGAAGTTCATGTAAGCTTTCCTTAAGTGAAGTCAGACTAAATGGGGAAGTTAGGAAGGGAATCTTAGTGACATCTGAATAAGGGAGAATTTTAGTAAAGGGAGTTATAGTTGACCCTTGAATAGCACAAGTTTGGTCTACTTTTATGTGTATTTTTATCAATAAATACATAACTGGCCCTCTATATTCAAGGGATTTGCATCTCTGGATTTAACCAACCTCAGACAGAAATTTTCATCTATGTTTGCTTGAATCTGCAGATGCCAAAATTGTCGATATGGAGGGCAGACTGTAGTATGCCATTTTATGTAAGGGACTTGAGTACTCACAGATTTTGGTATCTGCTGAGAAACGTGGGACTCATTCTCTATGAATACCGAGGGATACCTATATTTCAAGTGTTTATGTGTATGCCACTTTAATGCTGTTTCCTTCATCCCCTTAGGTGGTACTGGCAAAAGGAAAAGATACCAGCTTATGTGGACTTTATGAAAAATAATTACCCTCCTGATTTCACATATGAAGATTTTGGACCACTATTTACAGCAAAATTTTTTGATGCGAACCAGTGGGCAGATATTTTACAGGCTTCTGGTGCCAAATACGTTGTCTTAACTTCCAAACATCATGAAGGTAAGTAAGAATAACATCTGCAAACACTGACAGTGGTTATAAATGTGAAGTAGTTCTTTTGGAAGAAGAAACTAAAGCAAGGTCATCCACATGAAAACAGAGTTTTTTCTCTTAGGAGCAATCCGAAGTGGCTACTGACATTTGCTTGTAATTTAAGAGATCACATATTTCACCCAATTAAGAAGCATTAAGAAAAAGAAAGGAGCATTAAGGATGCAGAAAGATCATACCCTCAACGTTTAGAAAAAAATGGAAACTGACTGCATTTTGTTATATGCATAGTTAACAATTTCCAAGTAACGCAAGATTTGAGTAAAGCCCTTTGAAGGGGGATGTGGTTTGCAGGTCAAAGTTTACAACTGAACTGTATTCTTTCCGTTTTCTTCTCACCTCTGTAATGCATTCTTGGAAGGTACCCTGGGGATTATTTGCTATTGTCTTACATTATGACCAGCATACAGGGTGGTGCTTTTGGCCAACTGTTGTATGACCCAGTTGAGGAAAGTTTGCTACTGATGAAAATGACGCGGGCCACCTGAAAGGAACAGGATTGCAAGGCTGTAATGGTGCCCAGAAATATTAGAGACGGTGGAAGAATGTCTAACAAAAAACAGGGTGGTTGAATTAGCGTTCTCCAGAGAAATAGAGCTAACAGGAAGTGTAATACGTATAGATTTATCATATGTAAATGGCTCATATGAAACTGGCTCATGCAACTATGGAGGCTGAGAAGTCCAGACCCAAGACAGCCAGTTATATAGTTCCAGTCTGAGCCCAAAGGCATCAGGAACAGGAGAGCAGATAATATAAGTACCTGTCCAAATCTGAGTTAAAAGGCAGGAGAAGACTAATGTCTCAGCTCAAAGACATACAGAGAAAACATTTTTCCTTTTTTTTTTTTTAAATTAAAAAACAAAAAACACCACTCCTTAAACTTTCCTGCTTTTGTTTTTCTTTTTGGCTTCAATGCACGGCATACAGGATCTTAGTTCCCTGACCAGGGATTGAACCCCTGCCCCCTGCAGTGGAAGTGAGGAGTCTTAACCAGTGATCACCAGGAAAGTCTGAAGAATTCTTTCTTAATCAGCCTTTTATTCTATTTAGGCCTTCAATGGATTGGATGAGGCCCAACTCTTTGGGTGGGCAGTCTGCTTTCCTCAGTCTACCTATTCACATGTTAATTTCCTTTACAAACACCTTCAGGAACATATCCTGAATGATGTTTAAGCAAATATCTGGGCACCCTGTGGCCCAGGCAAGTTGACACATATGTGTCAAAAAAAATGAACCATTAAAGTGATCTTACATTAATAGAATAGAATCTACCCATTACCATTCCCATACCTACAAGATCAAGGAAACATCAGCACATTATTATTATTCCAACAGCATGTTAATAATTAGATAGTCTGGACCTCTGTGATGGTCCAGTGGTTAAGAATCTGTCTGCCAGTGCAGGGGATGAAGGTTCAATCCTTGGTCCGGGAAGGTCCCACATGCCTCGGGGCAACTAAGCCAGAGTTTAGAGCCCTCAAGATGGAACTCCTGAAGCCCATGTGCCTTAGAGCCCAAGCTCCAAAACAAGAGAAGTCACCTCAGTGAGAAGCCTGTGCACCACGATTAGAGAGCAGCCCCCACCAGCCGCAACTAGAGAAAGGCCCGTACATAGCAACAAAGACCCAGTGCAATCAAAGATAAATAAATAATTAGATGATTTATTTGCATTGGAATAAAAAATTTTGTCTCATTCTTTTCTGCAGCGGTGGGTGGGGGATTACAAGGGAAGAATGAAAACCCAAAATAAGGAATCATCTTAGGATATTTTTCCTTTTGGTCACAGTCCAGTGGCTTAATGATTTTTTTCCTGCAGATGTTTCTCAGGCTGAGATGGATACTTAGGACATGTTGATTTCCTGATGCCTAGAACTTCTCCAGGCTATATGGCACAGAGTGTTACTTAGCTTATTTAAAAACACAGCAAAACAACGCTTAATCACGCTGTGAGGACAAATGATGTAGCCCACATTTATATACTTTCTAGGACCATATTGTTGCAAGTTTTCATGTCTATGGGAGAGACCCTGCTGAGTCCAGTTAGGCTGGAAGACCACTGTGTGAGCTTCTGGTGGTGCTACTGAACCGAAGACCCAAAGTGGTTTTAGCACTGCCAGACATTAGGGCCTGCCAAGTTGAGACATATGGAATAAGACTTTAAATATCACTGACCGTGCTTTGAAGCTTACCTCAAACATCTTTAGAACCAGTGTGAGCTCTTTTAAAAGTTTCTTCAAAATGAATCCAAAGAGTGTGTCCATAATTAGACTTGTCCTAATTTATAATAGTAAAGTATTAACCAAACACCTTAGGTATGTCGGTTCACAAACATTGCTTTAGATTTTAGTAGGACAGTAACAATGTATTTATGTTCCTAGGTCCTGACTATAAAGATTTTGAGGCTTTTATATTATTCCTTAAGTAGTTTAGTTTACATAGTGCTTCTATGGTTTTTATGTAGAAAAGCCAGCAATCTAAACACAAATTCCTTTTAAAATATGAATTATTTCAAAGTGCTTATGTAATGGCATTCTTCTTATCCATTTAGTTGGTAGATAATTCACTTTTAGGTAATTTAAAGCACAATATCCAAGCTTATGATTTTAGAGTAGGATGAGATTACAGATGGGTACATTTCAAGTATAGAACTACTGGGGAAGAGTCTCTTACCCCCACCTGGGTTAAATGAATAATGAGGGTAAAGGAGATTTAGTACTGAACATGAACCATCAGTGTTCTATGAATCATACTATAATAAAATAATTCTAAAACCAGGGAATATAATCTTTGATTTAGAAGACAGGAATCATGCAGGAGTGCATCTGTGGTTCTTCCCTATAAGTAGTCACAGTCATTGTTTAGAATGGTAGATGTGGAAGATGTTCCCATCTCAGCCATGATCTGCTAATGTTGATTGTGATTTTGTACTAGACCTTGTGCTAGCCATTGACTGAGGATATAGCAGGGAACACTGCAGACATGACACTGTCCCTCAAGGAGCTTATCATCTGAGAGGGAGAATACCGGAGATAGATCAGACTATACGGACCTTATTTTCTTGGGCTCCAGAATCACTGGCACCCCACTCCAAAAGCTGTGGTTTTTCCAGTAGTTGTGTATGGATGTGAGACTTGGACCATAAAGAAGACTGAGCACCGAAGAATTGATGCTTTCAAATTGTTCTGCTGGAGAAGACTCTTGAGAGTCCCTAGAACTACACAGAGATCAAATAGTCCATCCTAAAGGAAATCAGTCCTGAATATTCATTGGAAGGACTGATGCTGAAGCTGCAGTATTCTGACCACCTGATGTGAAGAGCTGACTCATTGGAAAAGACTGCGATGCTGGAAAAGATTGAAAGCAAAAGGAGAAGGGGATGACAGAGGATGAGATGGCTAGATAACATCACTGATTTAATGGACACGAATTTGAGCAAACTTCGGGAGATAATGGAGCTTCTTGTCCGGTAGTCCATGGGGGTCACAAAGAGTTGGACATGACTTAGCCACTTGAACAACAACAACAGTGGGGTACCCCGAGAAGTACTTTAAAAAATCTTGCTTCTACTTTGTTTAAATTCTCATTTGTTAGGGACCTCTCTGGTGGCTAACACTCAGTGCTCCCAATGCAGGGGGACCAGGTTTGATCCCTGGTCAGGGAACTAGAGCCCACATGCCATAATAAGAGTTTGCATGCCGCAACTAAGGATTCCTGCATGCCACGACTAAGGCCCTGTGCAGCCAAATAAATAAATAAAAATATTTTAAAAATTCTCGTTTGTTTCTTGCATGAAAGCAAAATATATACTAAGGAAAAAAATGGTCATAAAACAGAAGTTTGTAGAAACAGTGATTTATATGTCACGCGTACTGCCTTTATAACTTGGTGTTGGTATAGGTGCACATTGACTAGAACAGAGTTGATATGCTTACAGAGGCTTTTGATATAATGTTTCAGGCTTCACCTTGTGGGGCTCAGAGTACTCATGGAACTGGAACGCAGTAGACGAGGGGCCGAAGAGGGACATCGTCAAGGAACTTGCGGTCGCTGTTAGGAACAGGACTGACCTGCGCTTCGGGCTTTACTACTCCCTTTTTGAGTGGTTTCATCCGCTCTTCCTTGAGGATGAATCCAGCTCGTTCCAGAAACGACAATATCCAGTGTCTAAGATGCTGCCCGAGCTCTACGAGTTAGTGAACAAGTATCAGCCAGAGGTGCTGTGGGCAGATGGCGATGGAGGGGCCCCAGATACCTACTGGAAAAGCTTAGACTTCCTAGCCTGGTTGTACAATGAGAGGTGTGTGTGCTACTAGACTGCTGTCGTGACATTCCTAGTACCTGTATAACATTAGTTCTTGCTTCTTGAAATGTTCCCCTTCAGGCTTGTTTGTGACATGGGGAGAAAATCATTATAAATAATGCATATTAGATCTATCAGTATTTACTCAAAATATCAAGAGTTACAAGAACACTGGAAAATTCTTAACAAGAATTAGTTAGCAAGAATACTGGAGTGGGTTGCCATTTCTTTCTCCAGGGCATCTTCCGGATCCAGGAATCGAATCCGTGTCGCCTGCATTGGGAAGTGGATTCTTTACAATTGAGCCACCTGGGAAGCCCTAAGAGTTACAGATCAGGAGTCAAATATAGCTCAACAGTCTGATTTTGAATTGAGACTAAACAAAAATTACAGCATTAAGAACTCTGAAGCCTAATTTTGTAGGTCCCCATTTTCCTCACCTCTCTGGGGCATTGCTGTTTATCCATCACTGTTTGTCATGATGCACTTTTCAGTTCCTCTAATTGCTTCTTCACATCCTCTTACCTTTGATAATCTTTGCTGAGTGGACATCACCCTTGTCTGTCTCCTCTTTTCCTTCATCGTCAGCATTTCACCTCTTCCTGTTCTTTCCTTTTGTTTTCTAGCACGTTCCAGGCTGCCCCATTAGAACAGGGAGTTCTGACTAAGCCCCTCTATAAGGCTCACACTATATGGACCAAATTGCTATCTGTATCTCGACAGTACTTGGTGTTGTGCTGTGAAGTTAGGGAGAGTCCTGCTTGTGTTTTCTGGGCCCACAGAGGATGCACAGACAAATACTCTGGGGAGCTCTTGGTACATAACCGCAGTTTCTCTAGGTACTCCTTTCCACAAGGAAATCCTGGGAGTCCTCCACTTCAGTTTGTGAACCAAAACGATCCCCTCTAAATGGAGCAGTGCAGGAGGTACCACCTGCTATGATGAATAATGTGGGAATATTTTATGCCACAGTGAATTCCATCCATAACCGTCAACTTTGCTGAGATCTTTCAATATTAGGCACAACTATAAGAGAAGGAGACTAGGGGAGAACTTTTAAATAATAGTAAAACTCTTTTCAGTGCTGTGTGTGCTGGGCACACATAGGTGTTTTACATAGATTGTGTCAGTCGCTTAGTCGTGTCGGACTCCTTGTGACCCCTTGGACTGTAGCCCGCCAGGCTCCTCTGTCCATGGGATTCTCCAGGCAAGAATACTGGAGTGGGTAGCCATGCCCTCTTCCAGGGGATCTTCCCGACCCAGGGATCGAACCTGTGTCTCCTGCGGTGGCAGGAGGATTCCTTACTCTCTGAACCACCAGGGAAGCCCAAGTTCTGTTCTATATATAACAGATGAAGAAATTGATTATTCAGAGGAATTAGGTAATTTGCTCTAGGACAAGGAGCTTAGCAAGTAACAGGCCAGGACTACAACCTCCTCAGGTCTAGTTTACTTCAAAATCATGGGGTTTGTATTATATTCGACTATGGTTATTTTCTAAGCGTGGATTTCAGTCAGACCTCTTTTCAGTGACATTGCTTTTGTGTAAATTTTTTTAAACTTTTTGTTTAAAAAAAAAAATCCTCCTTTTCATTTCAGCCCGGTTCGGGACACAGTGGTCACCAATGACCGTTGGGGAGCTGGTAGCATTTGTAAGCACGGTGGCTACTATACATGTAGTGATCGTTATAACCCAGGACATCTTTTGCCACATAAATGGGAAAACTGCATGACAATAGACAAGTTTTCCTGGGGCTACAGGAGGAATGCTGGAATCTCTGACTATCTCACAATTGAAGAATTGGTGAAGGTACAGTAAAATGTCTGGTGACCATTATGGTAATATTCATAATCGTGTACACGTGTGAGAATTATGTTTTCTGAACTGTATAGCTCATCGGCCTGTAAACACAGGGCATGACTCCTTTTTTTTCTATGTGTGTTCTCTTAGATAGTGATTATTGATGGAATTGTTTTCTTCCTCTAAGAACTATATTTATTCTTAATTTTTAAGCAACTTGTCCAAACAGTTTCATGTGGAGGAAACCTGTTGATGAATATTGGGCCCACACGAGATGGCACCATTTCTGCAATTTTTGAGGAGCGATTGAGGCAAATGGGAATCTGGCTAAAAGTCAATGGAGAAGCCATCTATGAAACCTACGCTTGGAGATCCCAGAATGACACTGTGACCCCAGATGTATGGTAAGTACTATTTGATAGAAGAAGGCATTTAACATTTCTCAGAAATAAAGAGAACAGTATAATAAAGAGGAAAATGGATGAATGCCCACCTATACAAAATATTTTATTTACTTAAAATCAGCATATTTTAAACACTTATTATTTATCAAGTTGAGCTTAAATAATCTCTAGATTCCTCCTAACAGTGGAGAAATTTTAGGGAGAAATAAAATTTCTTACAAAAATTGTAGGTCATTCAGAAAAAAAAAAAAAAAGTACTGGGTGGTTAATCCAAAAGAGACTTTTGGTTTAGTCAGGTAAATTCTAACTTGGCAGGTGCTATATCTCATCAAGTTAGCAGGAGGTGCCAGAGGGCAGGAAAAATATATTCTAATAAATCTAAACCTGGACTCTCTTTAAAATTAGTTATCTCAACTGGCTAACTTTTAACTAGTATCTCCTATAAAAACATACGGTGGTTTCTGATGTAGGATCTTAACATACGCAAATAAGAGCAGTCCTCCCTGGTGTCTCAGACTAAAGAATTCCCCTGCAGTGCGGGAGACCTGAGTTTGATCCCTGGGTTGGGAAGATCCCCTGGAGGAGGGCTTGGCCACCCACTCCAGTGGAGAATCCCCATGGACAGAGGAGCCGGGGGGCTGCAGTCCATGGGGTCACAAAGAGCCAGATGGGACTGAATGACTAAGCACAGCACAGTATTAGTGACGCTCTAAAAGTTCACCTTGTGTTACCACCAAAGCGGGTATAGCCAGATCATGCATACACCCAAAGATTAGACTAAACAATCTTCTTTGAACTTATGACTTAAATTGTCAGTTCACTGAAGAAAATAAAGTAAGGCAGCCTACACAGAAGCAGCTAACTGTAGAATTTTAGAATACTGGATCTGGGAGAAGCCATAATGAGAACTCAAAACCAATCTTTCATTTTACAGAGGCTAGTTTTAAATTTGGTTTTAGAATTTGCTTCTGTGTTTATATTTGACTATGAGTATGTCTGGTCTGGGACTTGCCAATTATTAAGCATTATTCTATTAAGTTTTCTTTCAATAAGTAAAGATAAAAGTCAAACTCCTTAACAATACCTGGGCCGTTGCCTGGCTCCACTGCACTGAGCCCAGGTCACCACTCTCCCTGGCTCATCAGAGGAGCTCTCTCCCCCAGGTTCGTGTGTGTTTCCCCTCCTTGCTGCATCTTTAGATGGCTATCTAGGCTCCCAGAGCCATCTTTGAAATCCTTTGAGAGTTGAAGCCCTGGCTCACTGTTGCTGTCCCCGGAACTTAGTTAATGTTAGTCGCTCAGTTGTGTCTGACTTTTTGCAACCCCATGGACTTAGCCCACCAGGCTCCTCTGTCCATGGTATCCTCCAGACAAGAATACTGGAATGGGTTGCCAGAACTACTCTTCGTATAGTTCTGATTGTCTATATTCACAGCTCTTCTAATTTGCTGGCCCCTCAGTTCTTGGGCTTCCCGAGTGAAGGCTAGTGGTAAAGAACCCACCTGCCATGCAGGAGACTTAAGAGATGCAGGTTCGATCCCTGGGTTGGGAAGATCCCCTGGGGGAAGGCATGGCAACCCACTGCATCCCATGGACAGAGGGACCTGGCAAGCTACAGTCCATAGGGTTGCACAGAGTTGGACACGACTGAAGCGACTTAGCAGGCATGCAGTTCTTGTACTTCCTTCTTTCTAAGGATCCTGTCCCCTTCTTTTGGTCGTACCTTAGACCTTGCATTTCCAACATTTGTACTCCTTTCATGATCTCAGTCTGAATCATCCCACTATCTAACTCCCTCCTCTTGTATTTCAGTTCACTTCAGCTTCCAAACGGCTCTTTAGAGAGAGTGGAGGTTGAACAAATCATTCATGGCCAGTGATTTAACCAATAGTGACTAATGAGGCCACCATAAAAAACCGAAAGAATGGGGTTCAGAGAGCTTCTGGATTGGTGGTGGTGCCGAGAGAGCGGGGCACCTCGGGAGGGTGTGGAAGCCCCTGGCCCCTCCCCACACACCTTGTCCTATGCATCTTTTCCATCTGGCTGTTCCTGAGATACATCCTTTTATAATAGACCTGTAATCCAGGAAGTAGAAGGAGGGGGTTGTAGGAACCTCCAATCTCTAGCCTGTGGGTCAGAAGCCCACATGACGATCCGGACACATGACTGGTAACTAAATTTGGGGAGGGGGCAGTCTGGTAGGAATAAACCCTGACCCTTTGGAATCTGATGCTGCCTCTGGGTGGATGGTGTCAGAATGGGGTTGAACTGTAGGACGCCCAGCTGGTGCCTGAGAACTGCCTGGTGCTGTGGGAACTTCTCCCCCACACCACACACTACACTGGGATTGGGGTCAGAATCCTTTTGGGTGCTTTTTACTGCTACCATGGGGCTATTTTTCCTTCCCTCTATTCAAGAAAACATTGGTAAACATTTACTAAATGGAGGTATCTCTGGAAGATAATTCTGAACCTGACCCATAAATAATGAGAAATATTGCTATGCATTTTTTTTTTAACCAGGTACACATCCAAACCTAAAGATAAGTTGGTCTATGCCTTATTTCTCAAATGGCCCATATCAGGACAGCTCCTTCTTGGCCAGCCCAAAGCTACTCTGGGGGCAACAGAGGTAAGAGGGAATTTTGTCTTTTATTGTTCCTTTAAATTGCTGACTAGAACACCCTGAGGAAGACATTAACTTTTAACTTCAAGGTGAGCCTTATACGTATTCCATTTACATCTCACGACAGTAATTTTCAAACGAGTTTTATCAATGGCAATGTTTGGCAAAAACTGTTGAAAATTTTGTTTCATTCCCCAGAAACCAAGCCTATAAAACAGTTACATCATCTCCATGCTTATCAATTAAAATATCTTCTCCATAGTCATGCTGTGTTGTTCAGGTTCACTGCTTGCATCCAAAAATGACTCTTTTCATGAAACTGGAGTTCAGATTCCTCCCCTGACATCTCACCCCAGAACACATCTGAATAAATGTAAGATGTCATGGCCCTACTATTTTAAGTTCTTAAAAAATTTGGAGAAGGTTAAAGGTTAACCTTCCCTGCTGGCTCAGCAGTAAAGAATCTGCCTGCCATGCAAGAGATGCGGGTTCAACTGAGGGTTTGACTCCTGGGTTGGGAATATCCTTTGGAGAAGGAAATGGCAACACACTCCAGTATTTTTGCCTAGGACATTCCATGACAGAGGAGCCTGGTGGGCTACAATCCATGAGGCTGCAAAGAGTCAGACAGGACTGAGCGACCAAACAACAATAACAAAAGGTTAATCTAACAGTTGTGGCCATCAGCTCTAGCAATGAGTTCATTTTAATATATTTTGTAACTTATTTTTAAGAAAATAAAAATTTTCTGGGAGATGAATTGTCCAAATTCTTCTCCTTAAACCATTTTTCCATGTTTCATTTCTAACACTTGTGGCTAATCTGGCAGAAAAGGAGATAAAGAGTTCAAATCTGATGTTTGTTTATTTTTTTTCAAATCTTATGTTTAACTGCAGCTTAGAGGCCTGGGCATAACATTATCCTTTTATTTTATCTACATTCTCTTTGCTGTTGTTTAGTCGCTTGGTCATGTCCGTCTCTTTTGCAACCCCACAGACTGTAGCCCACTAGGCTCCTCTGTCCATGGGATTTTCCAGGCAAAATACTGGAGTGGGTTGCCATTTCCTTCTCCAGGGGATCTTTCCAGCCCAGAGATCAAACCAGCTTCTCCTGCATTGCAGGCACCTTCTTTACTGCTGAGCCACCAGGGAAGCTTTGGCCGCCATTAATACTGTTATTTGAAAGTCCATGGGTTTTGTTTTTGTATTATTCTACATAAGCAAAGTTTTCTGGTTCAGAACAACCACAAATATATAGATAACTACTTATTGAAATTCATTTTGTGTAAGACTAAAGATATAGAACAGTTACAGTAATAATTGATCGCATGTACATACTGTTGATTAGTGGGGGTTATTGGACCATCTGGGGAGGAAGGGTGGCTGGATAAGGAAGGTGAGCCTTTCCCCGAACATCCTGTGCCAGAGCCAGGCAGGCCTTAGTTGTGCAGATTGGTTCAAGAGTAATTTTCTCTACTCTGACACTATTCAGTCTATACGATTCTTCCTCAAATCCTGCACACTTTCGAGAGTATTAAAGGAGCAAGAGATCCAAACATACGTTTGGATCATAAATTAAAGCAGCTTGTGATCCACTAAATTAAAGTAAAAACAGTGACTCTCCTGTCTACATTGCTCTTTAAGAAATATCAACTGCTTCCTCCCAATACAATGAGGAAGTCAGAGACACATATGGAGACTTTTATATGTATGTTTTAAATTTCAGGTTAAACTCCTGGGACATGGACAGCCCCTTCACTGGACAGCTTTGAAGCAAAATGGCATTAAGGTAGACCTGCCTCAGCTAACCATCCATCAGATGCCCTGCCAGTGGGGCTGGGCTCTAGCACTAACTAATGTGACCTGATCTGCAGTAGAGTGCTTCCTGACGCAGTTACAGCTAAGACTAGAATGTATATCAGGTTTCTGTAACTACAGCACATGGACAAAACAAATGTAAAATTGGCCAAGAATTTCCTAAATTACCCACGTAACTGTTTTAACTCTCCAATGCACTTTGCTATTTCTCTTCACACTGAATTTATTTCCATGTGTGAATCAGAGGTGGGGATCTTTGTTGTAGTGAGAAATTGGTGGTGGTAAGGACCGAATCATGTCTAATGCCAAATTCACAATTTGAAACTCTAAGCCTCAATGGGGCTTCCCTGGTAAAGAATCCACCTGCAATGCATGGGACATGAGTTTGATCCCCGGGTTGGGAAGATCCCCTGGAGAAGGATTGGATTTGGAGATTTTAAAGAAGTAACTAAGGTTAAATGAAGTCATCAGGGTGGGACCTTAATCCAATATGACTGGAGTCCTTATAAGAAGAGGAAGGGCCCCCTCGCCTGGGTCTGGGGCCCCGCGAGACGGCGGACGGGTGGGGGCGCCGAGAGCGGGGGCGGGGCGCAGTGGTCGAGTGACGGCCGGCCTCACCTATTCGGGCTCGGGCGGCGGGAGGAGCGGCAGCGGTCAGGCTACTCAGCTTCGCGAAGGCTCTCGGCGCGCCGCGGCCCTCAGGCACCCGGCTCTCGCCCGCCCCGCCGCCACGATGCCCAAGAGGAAGGTCAGCTCCGCCGAGGGGGCGGCGAAGGAGGAGCCCAAGAGGAGATCGGCGAGGTTGTCAGCAAAACCGGCTCCTGCAAAAGTGGAAACGAAGCCAAAAAAGGCGGCGGGAAAGGATAAATCTTCAGACAAAAAAGTGCAAACAAAAGGGAAAAGAGGAGCAAAGGGAAAACAGGCGGAAGTGGCCAACCAAGAGACTAAAGAAGACTTGCCTGCAGAAAATGGAGAGACTAAAAACGAGGAGAGCCCAGCCTCTGATGAAGCAGAAGAGAAAGAAGCCAAGTCTGATTAATAACCACACACTCAGTCCTGTCAGTGGTCCCTGTTTCCCTTCTTGTACAATCCAGAGGAATATTTTTATCAACTATTTTGTAAATGCAAGTTTTTTAGTAGCTCTAGAAACATTTTTAAAAAGGAGGGAATCCCACCTCATCCCATTTTTTAAGTGTAAATGCTTTTTTTTAAGAGGTGAAATCATTTGCTGGTTGTTTATTTTTTGGTACAACCAGAAAATAGTGGGATATTGGATATGGGAGGCTTTGATTGTCTTGGGTGTCAGCTTAACATTCCATAGATGGGGGGTAGCTTTTATATCCTATAATACAAAAGCATACTAAATGGCAGTTTGGAGTCAGTTGTGCATTTAATGTCTTGAACACTTTAAATTACTTCTCTTCCCATTTTGTTTTGGTAGAATTATTTCCTACAGCAAACCACTTTTTGATCTTGGCTCTCCTGGTCAGAATTTTGTGCACTATACTATAACATCTTTGGTCGTGGTAGTCCAGTTTTCCTAGTAACTTGGTTAATGTGCTGTGAACGATTGACAGTTTGGGTATGTAGTGTATATGATATTAAATTGTGAATCAGTGGGACTTATGATGTAACAACATATCAATATTTGAAGATATTGGTACTTGATATCCTGTTAAGGAAAGTTGCTCCAAATTTTAAGCTGGAAAGTCACTGGAATAACTGTTAAGAATCACAACTACATGATATTTTAGATTTCTGGTACGTATGTGAAGAATTGTGTACAAATTGAAATGTCTGTGTAGTGATCCTCAAAACAACCAATAAAATCTCAGTTATAAAAGAAAAAAAAAAAAAAAAAAAGAAGAGGAAGAACATGGATGGAAGCACATGGAGGAAAGACCATTTAAGGACACCGTGAGAAGGTGGCCAACTGCAAGCCAAGGAGGCCTCAAGAGAAACCAAACCTGCTGAAGCCTTGGGCTTTCAGCCTCCAGAACTGTGAGAAAATAAATGACTGTGGTTTAAGCATCCTATCTGTGGTATTTGTGACAACTCTCGCAGACTAATAAGGGCCTCCCAGGGGGCTCAGTGGTGAAGAATCCACCTGCCAGTGTGGGAGATGCTGGTTCAATACCCAGGTTGAGAAGATCCCCTGGGGAAGGGAATGGCTACCCCCTCCAGTATTCTTGCCTGGAAAATTTCATGGACAGAGGAGCCTGGCGGGCTATGGTCCATGGGGTTGCAAAGAGTCAGACACAACTTAGTGACTAAACAACAGCAACAAAGACGAATAGCGGGTGACAGGTATATAATAAATTGGACTTCATGTTTATGCTTACAGTAACTGTCTTTTTATAAAAAATTTTTGTTTTTTTCCTTCATGGTAATAAAACTGATATATTTACTATAGATATTTAAACATATCCAGAAATGCCTAAAGACAAAATCACTAAGGTCACCATTACTAATATTTTAGTATTTATTCTTCCAGGGTATTTTTGGGCGGAGGCAGGTGAGGGTGTAGGATTGGAGGTGTGGGCTTATTTTTGTAGGTGGGCTAATTTGAGGTCCAATTTAAATGAATAATTTTTTTTTCCTGTTTTTATTTGCCTTTAAGCAAATTTAAGTTGAAAACCTATCTGAAAATTATTGTCTATTCAGATCTTCCCTAAGAATGACGCAAAAATACTGATATTGATGTAAATTTAAAGACACACTGATTAAAGAACTCACTTCTCTTAACAGAAGATGTTCCACAAGTTTAGATCTTTAGTTGAAGTGCTACAGGCTCCATTTTGTTACGTTAATCAAATGCAGATATCTCATTGTTCCCTGTAGACACTTCCAAGTACAGAGGGAAGTAAAACACTATTCACATTTATTTTCGAAAATCATCTTGAAGTTGAAAATATTTTTAAAAAATTATTCATTGCTGAAGTTTCTACAACTACCAAAATTTTAAAACCATTCTAAAGTATTGACATGAATAAGTACGTTTAAGAGTTCTAAATCCCAATTACCACTTTATTAGAGGTCCAATAAGGAAAGATTTACATGATCCCCGACACTAGACTAAGAAAAAACAAAAAAATGTAAAAAACTCTGAGTTAGAAGAATCTTAACATAAAAGTGAGGTCATCTGAAGCAAATAGTTTTGAGACTAAAATCTTTCAGTCATTTACATTCCTACCTTGTCCATAATGACCTTTACCAATAAAGAATTTAGAGAGGAAATGGAGCTATTTAAGTAAATTATAATTAGATATCGGGTTTAGTTAATGGGTAGCTATGAGGAAGCTAAATGATAAAATACAGATCAGCATTCAGAGGTGCTGATAAAATGCTTTGCTAATAACCATATATGCAACAGAATGAGACATCAAATTTAAGTTTAACGTATATCTTGCGTATATGTGAAATATACTTTAAGTGGGACTTGTAACAAGGATTTTAAAATAGTCCATCAAATTCTTAGAATTATCATTGGTATGAAGGGCAAGAATTATACTAAGGCTAATTAAAAATCAGATCTCTCATTACTTATTTTAAGCCAATTGTTCTGTTAGGTAGTTAGAATAGGAAACAGGAGTCCAGAATGGTGGTGGCTGAAAGACAGGAAAGAGAAAAGCCTGCGAAAATAGAACAAAGCAAAGTCCGAGGACCAGAGTGAGGACCTCAGGTAGAACAAGCAGCACTCCTGGCTAGCCCGCTTTACATAGGGCAGGCCCGGGGGAGGAAAAACACATATAAAAAGAGGAGCCAAAGGGCTGGGGGTTCCTCTTTCTGCCCCCCACGCGCTGGGGTGCTCTTCTCTTCGCGTCTTTGGGTCAACATACCCTCACGCCTCGAAGATGGATTTTCCTGCAATTATCTAAATAAAATAGAGCTGTAACACAGAGCTGTAACAATGATTTGCCTAAGAGCTATAACACCGTCCGTTCGAGACCTGAGAGCTATAACACGGTCTGCCCAAGACCCGAGAGCTGTGACACGCCGAGGGCTTTAATGTCCGTCACTCCAAATCTTTGTTGTGACGTGACAGAACCAAGGAGCATGCACTCTCCTGACAGTTCTTATCCCCCACAACTGATTCTTTCACCAGAGTCATTATACAGGCACAAAATTAACGTGTTTTAAATTTCAGTAACATTGGATTTTTCTTTAATAATGAGAGAAATATTGAAGGCGAGCAAAACTAGATTGTTAGACTGGATATCACTTTAATAAGATTTTATCTCATTTTCTTATGAGTGCCATATTGAAACAACACAGTTACTTTAAAAGTTCAGACTAATCAAATAAATATGAATTAGGGCCACAGAAAACAAGACAGATATTTTGCTTGCTGTTCATTTTTTATTTTGTAGGTAAAAGACCAGGTTAGATAAAAACCTTCCTGTTTAACTTGCAAACAAATAATTGTTCATATTGAATTTTTAGATATACACAGTAACAAACATATTTATACAAGTTTGAAGGAGAAAGTATAATTGTTTTAAGTAATCTCCATTTAACCAACTCACTAGAGTAACAGATGCTCTCCATTTTCTTGGAAAAGAATACTAATTGACGCCTGGGCAAGATGCAGGCTTTCAGTTAGCAGGCTTATGTCTGGCACATGCTTCACCCCTGTTTCCACTTGCTGCAATCAATTTGAAAGTGAAAAGTGAAAGTCGCTTGGTTGTGTCTGACTCTTTGCGATCCCGTTAACTGTAACCCACCAGGCTCCTCTATCCATGGAATTCTCCAGGTAAGAATACTGGACTGAGTTGCCAATTCCTTCTCCAGGGGATCTCCCCGACCCAGGGGTTGAACCTGGGTCTCCTGCATTGAAGGCAGATTCTTTACCATTTGAGCACCAGTAAAGCCCATGTGACAGGATATGTTTACCACCAGTTAGCTGAGGTTGTTACTGCAGTGGGTTGAATAGTACTCCCCAATAAATCATACCTACTCAAAAGCTCTCAAAAACTACTCAAAAGGCTTCTCCGATAGCTCAGTTGGTAAAGAATCCGCCTGCAATGCAGGAGACCCTGGTTCGATTCCTGGGTTGGGAAGATCTGGTGGAAAAGGAAAATGCTACCCACTCCAGTTTTCTTGGGCTTCCCTTGTGGCTCATCTGGTAAAGAATCTGCCTGCAATGTGGGAGACCTGGGTTCAGTCCCTGGGTTGGGAAGATCCCCTGGAGAAGTGAAAGGCTACCCACTCCTGTATTCTGGCCTGGAGAATTCCATGGACTGTATAGTCCATGGGGTCACAAAGAGTTGGATACGACTGAGCGACCTTCACTTTCACTCAAAAGCTCAGAATGTGATCTTACTTAGAATCAGTGTCTTTGCACATGCAATTAAGAATTAAGGTAAGTTCTGAGGTAAGATCATAGTGGATGTGGGGTCGCAAACATGTAGATGACCACATGAAGACAGGCAGAGACTGGAGTTATGCTGCTTTCAAGGAATATGTGGGGCCACCAGAAGCAGAAAGAGTCAAGGAAGCTTGGAAGGATTCTTCCTTGGAGTCTGCAGAGGATACATGGCCCTGCTGACACCTTAATTTTGGGTTTCCAAGCACCAGAATGATGAGAGAATAAGTTTCTGTAGTTTAAAGCCACACAGTTGGTGGTAATTTATTACAGAAATTCTAGGAAACTAACACAATTACCAAACTGATTATGTTTGATAATTTATGATAAATTTATGTTTTTATCATGTTACATAAGCAGATGAAATGAGTGTGAAGAGTTGTAGTTTCTGTGAAAACCAAGTTGAATACTTTGGAAAAGCTAGATGAAAATCTGTTGCTTTCTCCATGCTCAATTTGAATGTATTGGTTAATTATTGGTAAAACAGTTCTAAAAGACTGAACAGAAATGTACTAACAATCCACAAGTATTCTGTACCCATATACAACTATATAATGTAACACATATGATTTGTATAAGACAGTCAGAGAACGCTTATAAGCATACCTACATTGTAAATAACTGGCAAATAAAGATGACTGGTACTTTAAGTTAAAATATCTAAGAATATATGTGTTATTTTAAAAATGATATACTGTTTTAAAAGACTTTTTGCATTAACCAAACAACTAAGGGGTCCAGATAAAAGGGCTCCGACTGTTCAATTAGAACACAAATTTGTAATATCTAAGGCCACTTAGCTTCAAATACATGTGATTTTTTTACCTTGTCATCTCTACGACTGCCACAACTCTACAGATGCAGATGATTCCAGGTGATAACTTTCTGATGATCAGCAGTCTATCCTTACAAAGTCACTTCTGTTCAGTCTCAAAATTTCCTTGTATGAAATCCTAGGTTAATTTTGCTGGAAGAGATGCATGCTCTATTACACACACATTCACTCATTTTCCAAAATACAGTTTTCCACCATCCTATTAGAAATTACATCATTATATTCTGACAAATTTTGAAAAGAAGTATGTGTTCTCCTCTCTACTTTCACTTCACTTCAGTTCAGTTCAGTCGCTCAGTCATGTCCAACTCTTTGCAACCCCATGAACCACAGCACTCCAGGCCTCCCTGTCCATCACCAACTCCAGGAGTCCACCCAAACCCATGTCCATTGAGACAGTGATGCCATCCAACCATCTCATCCTCTGTCATCCCCTTCTCCTCCTGCCCCCAATCTTGCCCAGCATCAGGGTCTTTTCAAATGAGTCAGCTCTCCGCATAGGTGGCCAAAGTACTGGAGTTTCAGCTTCAGCATCAGTCCTTCCTTCCAGTGAACGCCCAGGACTGATCGGATCTCTTTGCAGTCCAAGGGACTCTCGAGAGTCTTCTCCAACACCACAGTTCAAAGCATCAATTCTTTGGTGCTCAGCTTTCTTCACAGTCCAACTCTCACATCCATACATGACTACTGGAAAAACCATAGCCTTGACTAGACAGGCCTTTGTTGGCAAAGTAATGGCTTTGCTTTTTAATATGCTCTCTAGATTGGTCATAATTTTCCTTCCAAGGAGCAAACGTCTTTTAATTTCATGGCTGCAATCACCATTTGCAGTGATTTTGGAGCCCAGAAAAATAAAGTCAGCCACTGTTTCCCCATTTATTTGCCATGGAGTGATGGGACCAGATGCCATGATCTTAGTTTTCTGAATGTTGAGCTTTAAGTCAACTTTTTCAGTCTCCTCTTTCAGTTTCATCAAGGGGCTCTTTAGTTCTTCTTCATCTGCATATCTGAGGTTATTGATATTTCTCCTGGCAATCTTCATTCCAGCTTCTGCTTCCTCCAGCCCAGCATTTCTCATGATGTACTCTGCATATAAGTTAAATAAGTAGGGTGACAATATACAGCCTTGACGTACTCCTTTTCCTATTTGGAACCAGTCTGTTGTTCCATGTCCAATTCTAACTGTTGCTTCCTGACCTGTATACAGGTTTCTCAAGAGGATGGTCAGGTGGTCTGATATTCCTATCTCTTTCAGAATTTTCCACAGTTTATTGTGATCCACACAGTCCAAGGCTTTGGCATAGTCAATAAAGCAGAAATCGATGTTTTTCTGGAACTCTCTTGCTTTTTTGGTGATCTAGCGGATGTTGACAATTTGATCTCTGGTTCCTCTGCCTTTCCTAAAACCAGCTTGAACATCTGGAATTTCACAGTTCACATTATTTCTGAAGCTGGGCTTGGAGAATTTTGAGCATTACTTTACTAGCGTGTGAGATGAATGCAATTGTGTGGTAGCTTAAGCATTCTTTGGCATTACCTTTCTTTGGGATTGGGATGAAAACTGACCTTTTCCAGTCCTGTGGCCACTGCAGAGTTTTCCAAATGTGCTGGCATACAGAGTGCAGCACTTTCACAGCATCAACTTTCAGGATTTGAAATTACATCATTATATTCTGACAAATTTTGAAAAGAAGTATGTGTTCTCCTCTCTACTTTGACATCTGCTTTTGTCTGTTTTTTTTTTTTTTTAATATATTCTAGGCATAGATTCCCTAGCAGTTGGCCTCAGCCCTAACCTGGCCTTAGAAGAGACATTACAATTCATTTTCTACCTTCTCCTATTTAGCTATATGTTATATATTGAGGGAACATAAAAGAACATAAATGATGCTACTGAAAATATATTTAATATAATGATGATACAATTAATTTCTTTCTGTCCTAGTTACCCATATAAAAAACTACATACATACTAGAACAATGAATTATTTCTTTTTAGAAGGAAATGATATTTTTCTAAAGCAGTAAGTTAATGCATCAATTGCTTGTTAAAAAAATGAAACTTGAAAACCAGTGTAATCTCCAAAAATAACAACAAAAATGCTATGGGACAAATAACTTAATAGCTGTAAAGTATTAACTCGATAAAACCATATTTTACTAAAATATTTTATTGTAATAAGATTCACTGTGCTCAAAATCAATACAAAGTAAGTTATAGTTATTTACATACAAATAAATGAACCTATGTACAGTAGTTAATAATAGCTGAGTAAACAGCATCAACACAACGTTGGTCTCTAAATCAGTATGTAGTTTCCTAATGATTGTTAACAACAGTAAAGAAAAAAATTGCTGATCATAGTTGTTCCTTCTTCTTTTTGGCCGTGTTATGGCATGCAGGATTGTAGATTCCCTGACCAGGGAACAGGGATTGAACCCATGCCCCCTGCAGGGGAGCATGGAGCCTTAACCACTAGACCACCAGGGAAGTCCTAATCCTAGTTGTTAAATTAACTGATTTCTATTGAAAAAGAAAGTTCTCAACCAGGTATATTTAAGACAAAGTCTTTATCCCTTTGAAGATTAACTGGAGAAAAGTCCGATTCTCTCCTGTATACTGCAGTCCAGTGAACTTTTAAGTCTGGTGAACTTTAAATAGCATTTTTTCCAAACTTTATATCTACTTCCCAAACAGATTTTACCTCAGTATTAATGTCAAAGAATAAAGTATTTACATTATTTGACTTGGAACTAATATCCATGATGTAACAAATTATTAACAATTCTGATATTTGCACTGTATACACTCAGATATGCCCACAAAAACCAATCTGTTGATGGCTTTAAAAAAATATATTAAGATGCCAAATAAATCTATTTTATTATGAAGACTTTGATTAAGAATATATTTTTATTAGACATTATGGTAACAAATCATTACCCTATATATAGTTGATTTATTCAGTGCATTTTTTTAAAAAAGTAACTGAATCCCATTGTAGCTGTTCTTGAAGGAAAAAACCAATCATTTCTCCAGTTGTTGAGGAGTACTAAAAGCCTCGTACACATTAGCAGCAAAGTCTTTCACTTGCTCCATCATTAACAGATCCTAGCAAAGACGAGAATAAAACATTAGTTTGTAAAAAGAACAGATAATCTGAATTCATTTCTGCAATCAAGCAACAAATTTAGCTCAAAGTTTTGTGGCATTAAGGCCAAAAAGAAAACCATTTAATGAAAGAAGTTTCTTTTATAATAAATTCCTGGAGATATTTATTAAGTTTTTGTATAAGAGACAGTGGGTATGATAAGTATTCAAGCGTGGCTTGTCAAGATGAACCGCTTACTGACGAAGGCAGAGACTTTTATGAAAATGGACAAAGATAAAGTTAAGGTATAAATGCCAGAACTCACAACTTTCCCCCCCCACACTAAGAAGATCCAAAATAGTCTTCAAATGGATCTGCGTGTGAGTATCAAATGCTGGATGAGAATCTGTTGAATAAATGATTACAACAATATATACACACATACATAACCAACCACACAAATATACCTGAGAACAGGGGTTCTTAACGGATTTGCTAATGTAGATAAAGAAACAATTACATCTTTTTTTCATTAGCCTTTAACTGAAATCTAGCTTTTCTTTCAGTTGTGTATGTAAGCAACAGACAGCAGAACCTGTGAGCTGGCCTTTAGCAGAATTCAGACATTTTTATGTCATAGATAGGTAAGTTGCAGAAGTTCCATGAACTGTCATTTTAAGAAGTATTTTGAAACTGTATGCAGTTGGTTTTCATTAAAACCTACATATTTTACAGTATACACTTACAGGCGTTATTCTGAGGTGTCCACAGGCTTCCCCAGAGAGTGAGGACCCATGGCAACAGAAACCATTATGTGGTTCACGCTGCCCGGTGAGCGGCAGAGAAACAGGAAGTGAACCTATCCTTGATGTTCTTTCTTAAGCATCTGAAAATCCAGGTGAGCTTAGCAAGTTTTCATCTCACAAATTCATAGCTACATTCTCTGAATACTGCATGGTACTCTAACCCACAGAAATCATAATTAAAAAATTTGGTGGAAGGCTTGTCAATTAATGGTCTAGTATATAAACAATCTACATGCAATGATACCAAGAAAATGTATTAATACTAAGCACTAGTATTAATGATGTTTGTACCTTTTATTTTCATCCTCAATTATAGACTTTAATATAGTATGTAAATTATTTAAGCACCAAAGCTGGTGTTGTATTAAGTGTGTGTTAGTCACTCAGTCACGTCCAACTCTGCGATCCCATGGACTGTGGCCCACCAGGCTTCTCTGTCTGTGGAATTCTCCAGGCAAGAATACTGGAGTGGGTAGCCATTCCCTTCTCCAGGTGATCTTCCCGACCCAGGGACTGAACTTGGGTCTCTTGCACTGCAGGCAGATTCTTTACCATCTGAGGCACCAGGAAAGCCCTGGTGTATATATTATGCTACTCATCAAGATGAACAGCTTACTGATGAAGCCAGAGATTTTTATGAAAATGGAGAAAGGTAAAGTTAAGGTTTAAATGCCAGAAGTTACAACTATTTTTTTTCTTACACTAATATGCACGTGAAAATTAAAAGAAAAAATATTTAAAACTTAAGTGTTCAAAAAATTTTGAGCTAAAATTAAACTTAAAATTAAATTAAGTCACATGTGAAGGATAAGCCAATGACTCTATACAAGAGAAAGGAAGAATTACAACCCATAGCCTCATGGCTCTTCACGTTCCCAAGCAGAAAACCATAGAGATACTCTAATTTGAGATAAATATTACTGAGAAGATACTATCTTTACACTTAGGCCTAGAGTCTCTCTCTTCTCACTGCACATTATGGCAGTAGTTTGGAACTGAGGTGTATTGCGAGTAATTTATTGCAATTACTGTTATACAGTTTACAAGTTTGCAAATAACTTGGAAAAAAAGTTTGGATTCAAAGCTGTTCTTTTAGTAAAATCAGTCTTATTCAATGTATTCTATTATAAAATGCTTTCCTAAGAAAGGAGATGGAGTTATAGGGAGACCAGTGAAAAATTTAAATAACCTACTGAGTATGCAGCTTTTAATGAACAGATTATTGGTGCACTATTAACAGTTATACTTATTAACTATTTAAATGCTTTACTTTCCTACAAAAATGTTTCATTTTTCCTCAAAATCTGAGGGACTGGTTCACTGATTTGCCTCAAGGCACAGCTTAATGCAAAACATTAACACTGTAAATTCAACTGACCACTAGAATATATCTGGACTAAAATGCAGTCTGTCTAACATGTGTTGTACTGTAACATGGAGAAAGGTATTCCCAACCTCATAAAAGTGTCATGATATTATACTCTCATGGGGCACTTGACTGTATTCTACATGTGGCTTCAAGTTTTTGGTTTCTTTGAACAAATATCATAGAAGAGAAATGTAATTTTATGTTAGACAAACAGGACCACAACCAAAAGTACAGTCTGTTTTTAATAACCCAAGCTCTCCTCTTACCTGAACAAAATGACTAGGCGTTTCACTGCAAACTGAGTGGATCTGTCCATTTATTATGGGAATTATCTTAGCTAAAGGCAGGCTGACACTGGAAAGACTGAAAAATCATCACAGTAATAATTACTTTCTGAAATTATCTTATAGGAATTTAATGTTTAATTATAAAAGAAATAGTCATTGAAAAATACTTAAAAAGAAAATAAAGACCAAACATAATTTTACCATCTAGAAATAACAATTATAATTGACATCATAGTTAATTTCTTCCAGTAATTTTTTTATACATATCTATACTTTTTGGGTGTTTTTAACACCCAGCTATAACCTCCCAAGCAACACTGTTTTGAATTTTTATTCACATGCTATAATCATTCTTTCCATCTCATTAAAAGTTCTTCCAAAGTATTTGTCTGTTTTTTAATTACTATATAGTAATCCATCCTCTAGCTGTGAGAACTTATATCATCAGCTCCCTATGGTTGGGCATTGAGTTTTTGCCTAATTTTCCTTAATATAAATAACTCTGTATTTACAGTGAATTAATGAGTCGAAGGGTATGAATGCTTTTAAGCTTTAAAATGTATATTGCCAAATTCCCTCTGCTTCTCTAACAGTATGAGAGGATACCTGCTCTATCATGACTCCTTTCTACATCAAGCATTTCTTTACTCTTCATGTGTCTGATAGCTAAAGATGACTATCTCACAGTTTTTGGTATGTATTTCTCTTAATTACTAGCAATGTCAAATAGTTAAGTATAATAAACACTTGAGTCCTACAGGAGTGATCATGAGTACCACAGGAATTAAGAAAAGATTAAAATGGCTGATACAACTGCAACATAATTTTTCTAATTCTCTAGTGTACAAGATCAAGCATTTATTTTATATAAAAATTCTTATCACCATTCAGTAAATAACTAATACTTTTGCTAGATAGAGATTATAGTGAAATTTTGTTGACTGGAGCACCTTAACTTAGAGAACTTACTGAGGCTGAATTTTTTTTGAGAATTTAAAGAATTGCTACAAAAGATTTTAGGATGACATTTAAACTGCTTCTGAAAATAAACTTTATGACCCTAAGCATTCCAAATCCTCAATGTTAACTGTAAATTATTCCTTTTTGTATAATAAAGAGTGGTCCCAGAGAACTGGGCAAATAACCTCTTGCTCTATGTATCTGAGAATTAAAACAGGCATTGCACATACATACTGCATATCAGTTACTGTTATCCCTAATTTTAACAGATAAGTTTATAGTCGGTTAACATTGATTTAGTACCTATTATTTTCTGAATTTAATACAAAAAAACTGTAAAAGAGTGTAAATCCTAATAGATTCAAGGTGCTCATGCTGAGATAATAAGAATAAAATAAAGCCATACGCTATCTTTTGGCAGAGTGAATCCATGACTTAGTAATTATGATTAAAATCACTATCATCTGTACTATCTAAACATTCCTAATCCTACAAAATGGGCTACAGAACTAGGAGATTATTCATCAAATGGGAATCTAGAACAAGAATGTCTGGTTGAATTATGAAGGCCAATTATAGCTTATAGTACTGGAATAATGTAAGAGAAAACGTTAAAACTTAAATAACGTTTTCACGAAGTTTTGTATTCTACAGTGTTAAATTAAAAAAGCCTCAATAAGTGAAACTGGCCTATGGAAAAGTAGTTTCACAAGGTAAGTACTTGTGTACAGCGGCAAAATTTTAGGAGAAATAAACATTTTAATACTGAATACTGAAAGAGCTCCTCCTAATGAAGGAGTCATTGGTTTAACAGAGTTTAATTTGTTGAAAAAATTAACATTCACATTTGTTGTCTGAGATTTTTTTTTTTCTGTTACCTGGAACAAAAAATAAACATATCCAAAAGCACTGTTTTATCAGAAGTCCTTAGACTGGTGACATTCTTACATGTCTTCTCACCTGTTCATGGAGCTACCATGCTGCAGGTCTTGTTCAGTAGGTCGAAAGAACTCCGCCATGTTGTCTAGCAGTCTACTGAACCCTCGGTTCAGACAGGTATTCAAAACTGTACTAAAATCTGGACTACATAAAACAAGATGATAAATTACCTTTTAGATTTTCAATGGAAAAGGACAAAACTTTAATAACCATGTGGCCACCTTTGACAGCCGTACCACCATTTCTAGTCACAATTTTATAAACTAAAACATTATAAAAATATATCAAGGAGTCCATCTTAAAAGTTAAGCATAAAAAGAGGGCTAATTATGTAACACAACAGTGAGGATATTTGCCCATTTTGCTAGATTTTCTTACATTATTGGCACTTCATAAACGTACTTTTATAAACATCAGTAATCATTACTTCTCTTGAGGAAACTCTTAAAAAGGAATCTTCTTCTAATCACTTTTATACTCTATCATATCATCCTAGTGAGAGAGAATATTTTGTTAATGTGTACAGATGAGGAACTGGACACTTGATGCACGAAGAAATTTGTCCTAAGATATGTAACTAGTAAATATAGAAGCCAGAATTTGAACCCAGGGCTTTCTGACCTTAAAGGTCAAGCTCTTTTTGCTATATTATTACCTCACAGAAACTCTTTGATACGAAGAGTAATTTATATGCTATCAGAGTTAGAAACTGCCTAGTTGAACAGCTTAGTTCTGTCTCTGACGTGTAGAAATCTCAACTCAATGCATGGCAGTGTGGCTGGGGGGGGCTAGGGCTATAAATTTGGGAATTATTAACATACAAACAGTAAAGTAATGGGAGTAAATAAAATTGCTTGGGGCAGTTGAGGATGAAAAAAGAGCAAATACCTGAGAAACATTAGTATTTAAAGGAAAGACAGGAGTAGAGGAACCTAAGAAGGAATGATCTGAGAACTGGGGAGAAAATTGGGAGTCTGTCAAGGCAGCCATAAGAGAAAGAATTTCAAGAAAGCCTTGATTAATAGCGTTATCAGAGAAAGGTCAAGAAAGATGAACGCTACAGGTTGACTGGATTTGACAAAAGGACACTGATGACTTTCTTCTAGGGTTTCATGAAGTGATCTGAATAAGAAAAGAAGTGGAGATCGATATTGTAGAAAGTCAAAGGACTAGAACTTGATGAATTCAGATAATAGCTGAATTAACCTAAAAATTTGCTGGTTTTCTTCAAGATCATGAAAAAAATATTAACAGAGGATATGACCTGCCCAGAAAACAAAACTAGAGAAAACGATCTTAAATTATCTTTAATTAAAAAAAAATACTGATACTTTAATCACTTAAGATAAAAGAAGATGAACACTAAGATTTCACAATGATAAAACTGCCTCAAAGAGTGTAAGTGGCTCAACCAAGGCTGACCAGCTGATAAACAGCAGGGCCAACCCTGAATCTAGGTCCTCTTATCTTCTAATGGGAGAAGGCAATGGCACCCCACTCCAGTACTCTTGTCTGGAAAATCCCAAGGATGGAGGACCCTGGTGGGCTGCAGTCCATGGGGTCACTAAGGGTCGGACACGACTGAGCGACTTCACTTTCACTTTTCACTTTCATGCATTGGAGAAGGAAATGGCAACCCACTCCAGTGTTCTTGCCTGGAGAATCCCAGGGACGGGGGAGCCTGGTGGGCTGCCGTCTATGGTATCGCACAGAGTCAGACACGACTGAAGCGACTTAGCAGCAGCAGCAGCAGCAGCATCTTCTAAGACATAATCTGGGGCTTTTCCCATTTGTAACATTCTGGCTGTCTTCTGGGTAAGTTTTAAAAGTTGATACTCTATTGAAGGCAGATGTGAGTTTTTATGGAAGATTTAGTAACATTAGAGGTGAACCTGAAAGGGTTAGGGGAAGTAGTTCTCATAACTGAGTATGTGTGTGTGCATACACATTAGCACATGTGCACATGTGTGTATACCTGAAGACTAGCTCTGGCTGGCAAAAGCACCTCTTCCCAAGTCAGCACTGAGTGACATCAGGTTGGGAGTCAGAGAGTCAGCGCTGCTGTGGCTGCAATTTTAGTTTTCGGTTTTTTTTCTTTACAGGGCTGGTTGTTAAACATATACCAGAATACACTGGGCATATAAGAATCACCGTTTAAAGCTTTCCTCAAAATATAAATGCTAACTATCTTCCAGTCCCT
This sequence comes from Cervus elaphus, assembly GCF_910594005.1. Classification (NCBI taxonomy): domain Eukaryota; kingdom Metazoa; phylum Chordata; class Mammalia; order Artiodactyla; family Cervidae; genus Cervus; species Cervus elaphus. Next base: position 27,397,317 of record NC_057840.1, on the reverse strand, counting down.
TAACTAGTATATCAGAATCTCTAGGCTAGGAAAACAGGTAGGGGCAATCCTGAGTATCTTGGAAAAAAAATCTCTGCTTACCTCCCTACCCTAATAAGACAAGCACGAGTGTAGGCAGGAAATCCTACTAAAAGCAGGGGAATATATTTAAAATTTAATTTTAACAAAATACTATGTTCACTATTTGGTCAAGAAGAACTATAAAATGGTCATGAATACATTTAAAACGGAAGCACATGTTCCTGTTACATGCAGTGTACATACCTTTCCAACATGTCTCTAGTTTCATTGAGTAATTTAATAGTGGTAACATCTCTAGGAGAAAGTCCGCAGGCCTGTGAAATTAAAATGCCACACTTCAGGGTTTCAAATATTAGCACAGGGTTATGATGAAACAAACTCAAGAGTTCAGGAAATCTCAAAGTCTATGGTCTATCAACAATAAAAAAATGTTCAACTCAAAAAAACTATACAGGTTGATGTGCACAGCGAGTAGCATTTAAAACATGAGTCACAACAGGATCTTTATAAGATCTTTATTTACCTGAAGGACATATTAACAAAGAAAAATTAGTCTTCCAGGTTGCAGAGGCCAGAGATATTTTTTTCTATTATTGTTAAGGCATTTTATTAGGATATGTATGTGTCTTTTCTCATCACTCTAGTTTAGTCTAAGGTTCCAGAGGCTTAAATTCAATCCAGGTAAGATTTGGTCCATCATCCCTCTCATTACCTGTTCTGTTGAATTATTTTCAAGTCCACTGTTGAATTTTAAAATTTGGAAATTGCTTTATCATTCCAGAAAGCTTTAAAAATACTATCACTGCATCTCCTTGAGATTCTAATTTTTAAGTAAGTTTTCTCCTGTTTCTCTTGGTAATTCTGACAGGTCTGTTCTGTTCATTCAGTTCAGCTTCCATCCTGCAGGGGTCCATGGGGTTCTCTTAAATGGGTTACAATCTATCTCTGGAGCCTCCGGGGGAGCGGGAGGCAGGCAATGAAACACATGGTCATCTTTGTTCTAACAGGGCCTTTAGGCTGAGGTGTGGCACAAGGGCCTCTTTGGTCCAAGACTTCTCCAGTTGTGAAGTGAGAAAGATCCTTCTCTCAACTGCAAACAATGGATGCAATCTGCTTACATGTTAATAAACAGCAATTATTTTAAGAGGCCCATAACCTGTAATCCTTGGTATTTTTATTATTCTTAATCAGTGAGTAACATAGATCACAACTGTCTGGGACACACCAGGGTATAGCAACACCACGGTTGATAACTGTTAGAATTGGCCTTTGTTTCTCAACTGGATGACTACAACCTCCTTGAGTGCACTCTGATACTGTCATCACTGATTTATCTTCAAAAGCAAACATGATCGTGGTACTGACCTGATCAAAATTCACCTTTGTCTAGAACTGGAAGTTTAGACTCTTTATCTAGGCATACAAAGCTCTTTATGATACTGTCCCCAACTACCAGCTTTATCTTCTGTTACTTGATCTCATACAAATATGCTTTAGCCACTGGAACTGAATTTGTCTTCCGAATTCCCCAGGTTTACTGAGCATGCTTATTCATTTTATATCCCAATCATACATTATAGTGTCTGTCTTATAACTAATATTCAATAAAATCTTGCTGAATATCTAAAATGCTTTCTAACTAGAAATCAATCACATTTATAGTTTGTTTTCTAAATTAATGAGGTTTTATTTAAGTTACTGAAATATATGTCTTTCAATCACTTACCTTTCAAGAGACTCAGAAATCTAAATTTTAAGACATAATGAAAAAAACATTAAAAACAAAGAGCAACTGGTTTGGTTAAATAGCTTTGAATTAAGCACCTGAACTGCTAACGGAGTTTCTTCATCTGGCATCATATAATGGCATAATAAAGATTTGGATCCATCGTTATTAATCCAAGAAGAAGATTTATGCTGCTCAACGAGATCTCTGATTTCTTTTAGTTTTTGCTCCAAGTCCAAAAGGGACAAAGAATGTTTAAGAGAAACACTAGAAACAGAGAAAAGAAAACTGGGATAAAGTGAAACTATACAACACGTCCTATTAATACTCTTTTCCTAACAGGTTACTACTGGAGATCCTGTTTCATCCAGTCAAACCTGAAACTACTGACTATGAAATCATTAGAGGAGATTAAGAAATCAGCCACTGGTTTGTGGCCAAGAAAAATTTTGTTGCAGATTTCACAAGAAAATTCCCACTGTAATTAAAGATACTGCCTGTATGAACAGGAGTTAAAAGCCTCAGAGGCAGATTTTTAAAAGCAGGTCTTCTGTCTCATGACCCAATTATTTTTGGTTTGTTTTGAAATCAATCAATAAACAATGAAACATTAAAGCTTTCCCTTTAGTATCAAAAGGTTGATACTGATGAAGAAAACGGATTCCACAATGTAATACCCCAGGGCTGGGTCTGTATTAGGTTAAAAGAGTTGTGCAGACCACCATTTGTCAAGTCACTAGCTTCATCAGAACTATGCTAATTTTTCTTTTATTCATCAGAATCAGGAAGTTAAGAAAAGGCAAAGCAAAATGCCTTACCTTCCTAAAATCTTTTGCACAGCCTGTTTAATGACAGTGATCAATTCTGTCAGGCCTATAAAAACAAAAATAAATGTAAAAGCCTTATTTACATTTTCAATTCCTCAATAATACAAATGAATGAATTAGAATTAGTTTACAGGTCATAAATAAGAATCTTACCATCTCCAAGGAGGTGCTGAATACTTGATAAATATTGCTGTTGGACATCTGGGGGGGCAAGAACTGTCTGTACAAAATAGATAGAAGGTACTCAATATTATTAATAAATAATAATGTTTTCATTATAACTTAAGCTGAGATTCTAGGACCTAGAACAATAGGAAACACTACTCTTCAACATAACAAAAAGTCTAGTTTCAAAATATGAAGAAAAATAATGGTTAAAGTTTACAATCACATGAAATATAAAGATATTTATTCTATATAAATTATCATGATAAATAATATTTGGTTACATTTTGAATCTCTTGAAAGATAAGGCAGTATCAATTTAAGTCTATTAAACTTACGGTGCCATTTTTGCCAACTGCTGCATTATCCAAATAAATATATCCACCGATTATGTTTAACTGGACTCGCAAAAGAACCACCAGCATGCAAGTACTGTATACAGCTACGATACTTCTTGTGAAACCTTTGCAGAGAAAAGAAAACCTCTTGGTACTAATTATTAAAACACAAACAAATGTGTAAAATCACAAACCATCCCTATGTTATTTTTTCATAAGACAACTTAAAATATACATTTATAATTATTTCAAGTACAAAAATGTATCAATTCAAAATATTTCATAGTTTATCTGCTTACAAAATATTTATTGTCAATTAGGAATGATCTCTTAATTGAAACAATAACCAATACAGATAATAATAAATATATTCAGTGAAGAGTTAAAGGACTGGGAAGCATTCAGTTGTAGCCTCAGAACTCTGAGCTGTCCAGGGAGCTCGTTCAGAATCAGAGAAGAGGGCTGAGCATGAAGAGCTCCAGCCGTCATTGGCAGGTAAAAGAAGATAAAGGATAAGCTCATACAGGGATGGAGGAAGGTAGGCTTCACAGGTGCTTAGGACAGTGTTCAAAACAGAGGTAAGAGAAAGGTGTTGACTCTTGCTGAGAGGTCCAATAGGAGGAAAATGTCCAGTGGATTTAGCAACACTACTGATCTTGCGATACCCGCCTGGAGATACAGGAGTGGAAAGCAGGCTCCAGGTGTGGCAGAGAGTGAGGGGGAGTGCAGGAGAAAAGAGGATGTAGAAACCTTTAGTGTTGCACAAGGGGGATGAGAGAGGGCAATAGCTGGAAGGAGATACAGGGCCCTACACACGTTTATTTCATTTTCAAACAGGTGAAGCTTGAGCATGATTTGTGCTTCCCTGGTGGCTCAGTGGTGAAGAATCCACCTGCTAAGCAGCAGACATGGGTTCAATCCCTGGGTCGGGAAGATCCCCTGGAGAAGGAAATGGCAACCCACTCCAGCATTCTTGCCTGGGAAATTCCATGGACAGAGGAGCCTGGGAAGGTATAGTCCATGGGGTCACAAAGAGTCAGACATGACCAAACAACAACAAGCATGATTCAGTGGATAAGGATTAGCTGAATGGATAGGAAAACACAAGAAAGAGTATGAAGTTTTGAGACATGGAGATATATATATCTATCTGTCCTAGGGAAGCTTTTTGTTTGAAATTTTTATCACTAATCACAGTTTGCATACAATATCAAAGTAAAATTACTATTTAGGTTGGAGTAAAAACTTCCTTTATTGTAGCTATCAGTACCTAATATACACATATGTAGTCTAGGATAGGTTTGCGTATTATTATAACAATAATACCACCACCACCACCACTAACATTACTCAGTAGCTTCTATAACCAGACATCAATCTACTTGCTTCATGAGAATTATTTAATCCTGATGACAACTCCATGTGGTAGGTAAAGAAGAGTCACCCACATAACAGAATACAACAATTTCCCATTAAAAATATTTTAAGGCTATGACTTGAAATATGTAGGCTTACTTATTATCTTCAGATCCTCCCATATTTCTAGCTTGTTTGAAGGCCTAAAGAAAAATATCAGAAAATATGAAAATAATAATCTAGATAATTTAATAGAAAACTTTGAACTTTGCAGTTCAATATTTAATTATATTTTATCACAAGATAACTATAACTGTAGAGACAAAGCCCATAAGCTATACTAAAAACTGACTATAATTTCAGTAACTGATGACAACACCCATTTTCATGAGTCAGAGACACGACTTAGCAACTAAACGACCACCATCACCATTACCTGTGAATGTCCTTCCAGTCTTTCTCCTCCTTCTGAGCATATGCATATGTGTACTATAAAATCATATAGGAAAAGCAGGAATAATATTTATCTTTCCCATATTTACTATTTTACAAATAATGAAGTAGGTCTATAATCCTTCAATGGTAAGTATTTTTTTTTTAATATTATTACAAACACAGGCATTTAAATGTGTATTTGATGTGTTTCTACCCACTGTAGTTGTTACCCTTATTAATGTTCAAACTGCCCGTCTTTGACTATTGTGGGGCTATCCAGGTTACTCCCTAAGTTCTTCTGACATGAACCCTTTAGGCTTTGATAGCTTCTTTGCTTTCGGACACAAAAGGTGTCTGGGTTCATTCTGTTCAATTTTTGCTGCAAGCCTGAAATCATCCATTTCTCTGAGAGTCCTGGTTTCCAGTAGCACAAAATGCTAGTCTGAAACTGCAAACTTTGATTAAGGACTTTGATTAAGGATTCACTACCTATGGGGCAGGTCATTATTTCTAAGCCTTTTCAGAAGACTCAGCTAGTATACTATATGTGTGTATTTATATGCACATATATTAAAGGATAAAGCACATCATGAATTCATATTTATACTTCAAATTCAAAATTAGGATCACTTTTTTTTTTTAATAATCTCATTAATCTTATATCTGTATTTCTTTCTGCCTGCACTAGAAATCAGTGAAACCAATATAATTACAATTTGCCTCATCCCTCACTCTATGGACAACAGTCTCAGAATAGCAATACTGAAAAGAGTTTAAGGTTTTTGTTTTTTCAATTTTGTATGCTCTAAGAGTATATATCCCACTAAAAATACACAATCAAATTTCCATTTTAAAGTCACTTGGCATAGTTTCTGTTGGGCTTCCCTGATGACTCAGTGGGTGAAGAATCTGCCTGTAATACAGGAGACACAGGAGACATGGGTTTGACCCCTGGGTCGGGAGGGTCCCCTGGTGAAGGAAATGGCGACCCGCTCCAGTATTCTTGCCTGGAAAACCCCATGGTCAGAGGAGCCTGGCAGGATCACAAAGAGTTGGACCTGACTAAGCACGCAGGTACAGCACAACTTCTGTTTTTGTGATTACGACACCAGCTAGATACACATTTAGGTTATTTCATTTATTTTACTATCACTTTAGACATTGCTTTTCAAACACTAAACATAGTTTATGTTTAGACAACTGGTGAAAAGTGAAAGTGAAGTCGCTCAGTCGTGTCCAACTCTTTGTGACCCCATGGGCTGTAACCTGCTAGGCTCCTCCAACCATGGGATTTTCCAGGTAAGAATACTGGAGTGGGTTGCCATTTCCTTCTCCAGAGGATCTTCCCCACCCAGGGATCGAACCCTGGTCCCCCGCACCGCAGGCAGACTCTTTACTGTCTGAGCCACCATGGCATACTATATACACCTTTCCTTTAACTTTTTAAAACTTACAACAGTATATCCTGGAGATTATTCCATAATAGTATATAGATAACAGCCATCATTTTTTTTTTTAAAACCACAGCATAGGACTCCACTGTACTATGTGGATGGAGTTCACTGCTGTTCAAATCACCTTCGTGGTAGAACCAGTATTTTGTTCTCATATTTCCAATCTGTCACAGATGAACACTTTTGTAAAATACAATACAAATAAATTGCAAGAAAAATGAAATTTAAAAAATGACAAAAATACAATCCCATATTCTTTATTATTATTATCAGACATAAATTTACATTTCAATAAGAAGTTGAACTACCATTACAACTGTGGGGTATTACTAGTTTCTTATCTTTCTTTGCCACTGGAGGGACTGCAGAGCTTCAGGTAACCTTTTACTAGACAGCACAAGTTTGACAGCTACATGGAGAAAATCCTACCGGGGCCCTACTGCAGCCTTAGCTACCGTTCAAGGCTTGTTGTGGAATACCATGTTTTAGTCCTAAATTAAACTGGGAATCAACCATAATTCAAGGATTAGGTATTTTAATGCAGTTAAATCACATCTCTTGAATGTTGCCTAAGATAAATCTCAAAGTGATTCTTACCGAAATTCTAAATGAAATAAGGAAATAGCAGTTCCAAAATTTTAATACAGGAAGTACTCAATAGCAGCTGGCTATGGAAAGGCAAATTAAGGTTTTCTGTCTTGAAACTGTACTTAGCTGGCATGATTTTGGTGGGACAGGACAGAATTATAGCCGCACAGGACATTTCTTCATTTAGACATTCACTGCTAAGAGACTTAAAAGTAGATTTAGGTGAAAGTGAAATTGGTAGTCACTCAGTCGTGTCCGACTCTGTGCGACCACATGGACTGTAGCCCACCAGGCTCCTCTGTCCATGGGATTCTCTAGGCAAGGATACTGGAGTGGGTTGCCATGCCCTCCTCCAGGGGATCTTCCTGACCCAGGGATTGCACTCAGGTCTCCCACACTGAGGGCAGATTCTTTACCATTTGAGCTACCCAGGAAGATTTAATTGAGATGAGACCTAAAGTACAGCATGGTAAATACAGTTAACAATGCTTTTGTATACTTGGAATTTCCTGAGAAGAGTTCTTAGGTGTTCTCACCACATGTTAAAAAAATGGTAACTACGTGAAGTGACGGATATATCAACTAGCTTGATGGTGGTGATCATTTTTAATGTATGCGTTTACAAAAAATGAAAAAAAAATTCACCTTATCTTTTTAAAAGATTTTAATTCTGAACCTATGTAAAGGGTACTTTCTATGCCAAGATTCCTATCAAATAATTTGTCTAATGGCAATCAACTCCAAGTTAATATGACCAGGCTCTTTAATGTTACCAAAATATATTACCAAATTAAGAAACTAATCCTTTCTAATTGTTCTGCCTCTCTTGTGATGAAGGATGTTTAAGATTCTTTGCCACTGAAACTTCATTGCCACCAAATGAATATAATAATTTCAAATCAAAAGAAAGGTTAAGAAAAAATAACATGAAAATATTTAAAGAGGAAATAGGCAATGATGAGAACTGTTGTCCATCTTATCCTTCCAAGAATTCTCCTCTCTGTGTGTAAAGAAAAGAGGGCTCATGCCTTTTCTTTAAAGCTGCCCAGGTTTACCCATCAAAATTAATCGCTTTGTTCTCTAGCCTCTCACATTTTCTTCCCACATTTTGCTTTTACGTTTTAACACAGATTAACCACAATAATAGAGTTTTGCCAAGAAAACGCACTGGTCATAGCAAACACCTTCTTCCAACAACAGCACAAGAGAAGACTCTACACATGGACATCACCAGGTGGTTAACAATGAAATCAGACTGATTATATTCTTTGCAGCCAAAGATGGAGAAGCTCTATACAGTCAGCAAAAACAAGACCGGGAGCTGACTGTGGCTCAGATCATGAACTCCTTATTGCCAAATTCAGACTTAAATTGGAGAAAGTAGGGAAAACCACTAGACCATTCAGGTATGACCTAAATCAAATCCCTTATGACTATACAGTGGAAGTGAGAAATAGATTTAAGGGACTAGATCTGATAGACAGAGAGCGTGATAAACTATGGACAGAGGTTCATAACATTGTACAGGAGACAGGGATCAAGACCATCCCCAAGGAAAAGGAATGCAAAAAGGCAAAATGGTTATCTGAGGAGGCCTTACAAATAGCTGTGAAAAGAAGAGAAGTGAAAAGCAAAGGAGAAAAGGAAAGATATACCCATTTGAATGCAGAGTTCCAAAGAATAGCAAGGAGAGATAAGAAAGCCTTCCTCAGAGATCAATGCAAAGAAATAGAGGAAAACAAAAGAATGTGAAAGACTAGAGATCTCTTCAAGAAAATTAGAGATATCAAGGGAACATTTCACGCAAAGATGGGCTCAATAAAGGACAGAAATGGTATGGACCTAACAGAAGCAGAAGATATTAAGAAGAGGTGGCAAGAAAACACAGAAGAAATGTACAAAAAAGATCTTCATGACCCAGATAATCACGACGGTGTGATCACTCACCTAGAGCCAGACATCCTGGAATGTGAAGTCAAGTGGGCCTTAGAAAGCATCACTACGAACAAAGCTAGTGGAGGTGATGGAATTCCAGTTGAGCTGTTTCAAATCCTGGAAGATGATGCTGTGAAAGTGCTGCACTCAATATGCTAGCAAATTTGGAAAACTCAGCAGTGGCCACAGGACTGGAAAAGGTCCGTTTTCATTCCAATCCCAAAGAAAGGCAATGCCAAAGAATGCTCAAACTACCGCACAATTGCACTCATCTCACACACTAGTAAAGTAATGCTCAAAATTCTCCAAGCTGGGCTTCAGCAATACGTGAACCGTGAAATTCCAGGTGTTCAAGCTGGTTTTAGGAAAGGCAGAGGGACCAGAGATCAAATTGCCAAAATCCGCTGGATCATCGAAAAAGCAAGAGAGTTCCAAAAAAACATCGATTTCTGCTTTATTAACTACGCCAAAGCCTTTGACTGTGTGGATCACAATAAACTGTGGAAAATTCTGAAAGAGATGGAAGTACCAGACCACCTGACCTGCCTGTTGAGAAACCTATATGCAGGTCAGGAAGCAACAGCTAGAAGTGGACATGGAACAACAGACTGGTTCCAAATAGGAAAAGGAGTACGTCAAGGCTGTATATTGTAACCCTGCTTATTTAACTTATATGCAGAGTACATCATGAGAAATGCTGGGCTGGAAGAAACACAAGCTGGAATCAAGATTGCCAGGAGAAATGTCAATAACCTCAGATATGCAGATGACACCACCCTTATGGCAGAAAGTGAAGAGGAACTAAAAAGCCTCTTGATGCAAGTGAAAGAGGAGAGTGAAAAAGTTGACTTAAAGCTCAACATTCAGAAAACTAAGATCATGGCATCTGGTCCCATCACTTTATGGGAAATAGACGGGGAAACAGTGGAAACAGCGTCAGACTTTATTTTTCTGGGCTCCAAAATCACTGCAGATGGTGACTGCAGCCATGAAACTAAAAGATGCTCACTCCTTGGAAGGAAAGTTATGACCAACCTAGATAGCATATTAAAAAGCAGAGACATTACTCTGCCAACAAAGGTCCGTCTGGTCAAGGCTATGGTTTTTCCAGTGACCATGTATGGATGTGAGAGTTGGACTGAGAAGAAAGCTGAGTGCCGAAAAAGTGATGCTTTTGAACTGTGGTGTTGGAGAAGACTCTTGAGAGTCCCTTGGACTGCAAGGAGATCCAACCAGTCCATCCTAAAGGAGATCAGTCCTGGGTGTTCATTGGAAGGACTGGTGCTGAAGCTGAAACTCCAGTACTTTGGCCACCTCATGCGAAGAGTTGACTCATTGGAAAAGACCCTGATGCTGGGAGGGATTGGGGGCAGGAGGAGAAGGGGACGACAGAGGATGAGATGGCTGGCTGGCATCACTGACTCAATGGGCATGAGTTTGAGTAAACTCCGGGAGTTGGTGATGGACAGGGAGGCCTGGCGTGCTGCGATTCATGGGGTCGCAAAGAGTCGGACATGACTGAGCGACTGAACTGAACTGAACTGAACCACAATAAGTCTTGAATTAAGACAATTTATTTTATCTACTTCCACCTTTGGATGACAAGGTCTTAAAGGGACAGAGACCTTCTCTTAATTACCTTGAATCCTGTGTTTAATCACCAAGAAAGAATGCCACTGTGTTTGTTACTACACTTACTGGGTTTGTTGCTACTGATATGCTGCTTTTAATAAAGTGTATTCACTTATTTCATTTGTCTTGTCTTCCCAATAAGACTAAAATTTAAGGCAATTAAAGCCTATTTTTGTATCTCTTCCTTATGTGCATACAGGTAATTAAGTATTTATTTTACTGGGAGCAATCTGCTTGTATGCTTCTTCTTTATATGATTATGTGAACTAATTTATAAATTAAACCCTACATCCATAAGTAGTAAAGTGTGTCAATCTCTAAGAATCACGAAGTTAGGGAAAAAATTCTGATTGTTAGCATTATACTTTAATCAGATGAAACAATCTGATCAATTGGTTGAAGGATAGAAGATCCAGGTTCTACCTTTTCTAAAATAGTTAACTCTAGGAACTGTTGGCATGATGCTGATGAGCAGAGTTGTAACTCTGCATGGACTATGGATAGTTAATAATATGTACTTAGTTGCACTATTGCAAAATGGGTGTATTATCCAGGTACTCACACTTTTTTGAGGGGATATATTTTCTTTTATTGTTACTTGATTTTTAAACTTTGTTTAAAAAAAATAAAATAAAATAAACTTTTTTTAACCCTTTAAAAACTGCTTATGGCATAATTTGCCTTAAATCCATTCTAAGCTGTGTATGTTTTCCAATTAAAAAATTACAATTTACACTCTCCAAAAACACTATACAAATCTATTGTATACAAATCCATTTGTGTACCCGAGTACACAAATCCATTGTTATTTTGGAAAGTATGACTTGATTATAGAAAATGTTTTCAAAGGACCTTTCCAGCTTGCTGTATCATCTGCCTGAACACTAAATTCCTATTTGCAAAGTGCAGATGATAGATACTATCTGCCTCACAAGGATATTGCAGAAATTAACTGGGAGTAATGTATCCAGCACCGGGCCCGGCACAGAGAGACACCCCAGAAAGAGCACTTTCTATCCCCTGCCTACTGAAGGATGGTTACAAGGCAGGTGAATATTTTTTGCTAAGGCCCCAATGATTAAAATACCTTCAGTGAAACCTTTCTCCACTCCTCGCCCCTACCCTCTTCTTGTCCATTAAAAGAAGAAGCATTTCCTTCTGGAAATCTTTTTAAATTAACACAGCATCACACTAAATTACAGTATTCCAATACACACTACGGGCTTCCCAGGTGGCTCAGTGGTAATGTCTGCCAATGCAGGAGACGTGGCTGTGACCCCTGGATCGGGAAGATTCATGGAGAAGGAAATGGCAACCTGCTCCAGGATTCTTGCCCGGGAAGTCCCATAGACCGGAGCCTGGTGGACTGCCGTCATGTGGTTGCAAAAGAGCCAGATACAAGTTAGCAACTAAACAAAAATAATACACATTATGCTCCATATATAAGGGCCTCTGTGTGAAAGTGTACACAGTACACTGTCACGGTATGATAAATCATTATCATATGTTCATGTTTTATTTGTACTTCATCTTACTAATCATATAAGATGTAAGCTCATATGCCTAATTTATTTAAAATGCATGTTCACATGCTGTATCTATTACACCATAAACTCTTTAAGAGACACAATATTTAATGTAATTGGCAGCTTCACAATATCTGGTTCAGCAACACATTCAATAAGTACTCAAAATTATATTTCTGAATAAGTATCAAAGTGACAGAAGACCTCTTCACGTGAAAACTAGATACATACAAATATCGTCACCCTGGATACTTTGCACATCAAGGCAGAGCATAAACAAATAGACAAAATATGAATTCAATGATATTGTTAGTAAATATTTTTTCTAAATGTGCCTATTTATCCTAAGCTTTAATTAGACAGAAAAATAAGGAAATTAAAGACTTTTGAAAAGTATTTCAGGTACAGTCTATAAACTCTCAGCATGCTGCATAAATGAGAATTGCTGTAACTTGCGTTTACCTGGTTTTCAGCAGAGCTGTAAGGCTCTCAGAGTTGAGCTGCTGCATCAAGGCCTCTCTCAGTGTTGGGAGCATGGACAGCACTGTAATACAAACAGAAAATGAGAAAGTTCATGAGTGACAGGACTGCCTTCCCCGAGAAATGCACATTGTTTTGGGCTCCATGACAGAGCTAGCAAATAATGAGTGTCAGGAGGGAAGGTGAAGTCTGGAGCTTTCAAATAAATTTTTAATAATAAAAACTAGTTACACACTAATAAATCACCTACCTGCTCACATGAAGCAAAATTATACATATACCTATTATGATCACAAGTACATACAGAAAAAAAAATGGAAAGAATTAATTCCCAAATCTTAACAGTGTTGGTCTTTGACCTATGGACTATGGATAATTCTTTATTTTTGCAGATCTTTTAAAAAAAATGTTTATTTCTGGTTTAATAAAATGATATTTTATCTTTAGCTAATCCTTTTGCTTCACATTTTATTTATAATTTTAGAAAACATTTAGTTATTAAAGTTACTACACAGCAATGGGCTTCCCTGGTGGCTCAGTTGGTAAAGAATCTGCCTGCAGTGCAGGAGAGAGCTTGCAATGCAGGATACCTGAGTTCGATCCCTGGGTCAGGAAGATCCCCTGGAGAAGGCAATGGCAACCCACTCCAGCATTCTTGCCTGGAAAATCCCATGGACAGAGGAGACTGGCGGGCTACAGTCCATGGGGTCACAAGAGTTGGACATGACTTAGCGACTAAACCACCAACCACCACCACAAAGCACAGGCATTTGTTATAACCTAGACAAAAGTGCATCAGGCTATCAACAGAAACTAAGAACTGCTGAGCTGTAGTTTTGGTTGACAATGGCTACTGCCTATAACTCTGAATACCAACATGAAGATAAAATAAGATGTAATACTCAATGAAAAGAGACTGCATGTAATTTGTGAAAGTTACTTTATGGCTCTATGCATGGTATAAGAAATGTTGTAGAAGTGTAAACACATACATTTAAAGTGAATGTCTAACACTAAAGAAGCAATGATAACAATATGAAAAAATATCAGAGATTACAAGTGCCGTATTCTAAAAGGGAAAACTGTAGGGTATGATTTTTACTTCTTGACTAGGCAGGACATTAACTATAAAATCCATGTTAATTTTTTTTTTCTATAGAAGTTCAGCTTCTGACCTACTCTAATCCTTTACCTCAGCACTGCACTGTGTTGCTTCAGCATATGTCCTCAAGGCACATGATTAAATCACCTAAGTTGCTGAGACCACTAGCGATAGCAGGAGCTCAGAGTCAATGTAAAATGTGGATTCTTAGTGTCCATGGTATATATATATCTAGCCTAAACATGATATTTTATCCTACCAACAAAGAGCAGTGCTAGAGTCTTACATTTAGGAAATGTGGTTAGTAAGGAACTTTAAAGATTATGTGGTATGATGACATGATTTAAGAGAAATCTCTTTAGTAATTCTCTTATCTCAGGAGAGATAAGAGCTCCTGACTTTCCACTTGAGCATATTCAACTGAAGACAAGGCTATTCTTCTCTTTCAGCCATCTGTACTAACACTGAACAAATATGTTTCTGTATTGAGTTGAATACAGCTTTCATGTCTTGTTCTAGGCATCTGCCTCCATGATAAACACCCCTAGTGCAACCACAAGTCACAGGACAAGCCTTCACCCACCTTGAATCTGTGTGACCTTGAGCAAATCATTTAACCCCATGCCTCAGTTTCCTCATCTGTAAACTGAGGGAGACCGTGGATCTACCTTACAGGACTGTATAAGGGTTAAGGACAAAAGGCATTTAGAACACTGCTTCTTTACACGTGGAAGTGCTCAGTAACTGTTAGCCCTTTTTAATATTAAACTTATTTGGCTTCTTCTGACACATTCCAGTTTGTATCTTCTTAACATGTGAGAGGCAGAAATGGACTTGTGCTCTGACTACCACAGAGCATGTTGTAACTACCTTTTAGTTGAACCACAGACTTTACTACTGCAGTCTAAGATTAAATTAATATTTCCAGAAGTCATATCCTACTCTGTTCATAATAAGCGTATGCTCACCTAGAATTCCCAGTCTCTTCTCATACATCCTGCTTCTAAGCAAGTTTGGATAATCCTGACTCAGTACAATTCACTTTTAATGCAGAACAATTCTTTTATCCCAGTCTATCACTTAAATGGGACTAGACTATTCTGTATTCCAAAACTTCATTTGTAGTGTCAGTTACACATCCAAGCATTGTGTCATGTGTAAATTTAATGGGCACTCTTTCCAAATCTTTAATAAAGATCATGAACATGATAAAGTCAATGGGCAGGGCACAGAGGCATTCCACTAGATGCTATCTTTCAAACTAGGACCAACTTCTTATGTTAAAAAACTAATTATATTTACCTAAAAGCACTAACTTTTTCTAGTATGGTCATTACCTCTTACTCAAAAGAATAGAAATTTAATTATACGATTTGTAATCCCATTATCAATATATACCAGAAAGCTAATTTGGAAATTTTTTCAGTGAAGCTCTATTTTGGCTTTTAGCACCATATTTTAGCTTTAGCTGCCTTGTATCAGCTATTTATTCATCTGAGGGGTGTGATGGTCACGGAAATGTGCTATCCACACACTTTCTGCTGGGAGGAGCCATAAGTGACTGACAGCTCTAGCTGCCACGTCTCGGGGTCTCCACTGCTCCCAGGGGACAGTTGCTTAGTGAGGACACAAAAGCAGGCCCACTTCTGAGGGACTCCTCTACCAGAGCTCTTAGGATCCAGGACTCCTGATTGGCCTGCCAAGATTTCCGAGAACCGGGCTGTAGTCAGAGTCTCTCTCACCCGACCCTCCTTCCTTTGCCCCTTCTAGTCACAGCGTCACAGCTGCACTGCGGGCTGAAGGCGCTCCTGGGGAGCTCTGCTCCCTGCCTTATTCTGCGGGGTGTCCTCCCGGTCAGTCTTCTGTACAGCTAACTGCATCTGAGCTGTGCTTCTCAGAGCACTTAAACTGACACAAGGGTCCGTGTCAAACTGAGGTGAATTTTCAGACCCCAGAAGTTAGCTTTTTCCAGTTTTTAAAAATTGGAGTAATAACTAGAAATGAACTATTCTTAAATTAGTCATTACCAGGGGAGAGAGGGAAGAGCAGGAGGGATATTATAACAGTGGAGGGGGGTGGAAAGGGGAGGGTTATTATGGGATTATATGAAATTACGTGTGTGACCCAGGAAACCAGGTCTGAAAGAGACGCGTGTACCCCAATGTTCATCGCAGCACTGTTTATAATAGCCAGGACATGGAAGCAACCTAGATGCCCATCAGCAGACGAATGGATAAGGAAGCTGTGGTACATATACACCACGGAATATTACTCAGCCATTAAAAAGAATACATTTGAATCAGTTCTAATGAGATGTATGAAACTGGAGCCCATTATACAGAGTGAAGTAAGCCAGAAAGATAAACACCAATACAGTATACTAACACATATATATGGAATTTAGAAAGATGGTAACGATAACCCTATATGCAAGACAGAAAAAGAGACACAGATGTACAGAACAGACTTTTGGACTCTATGGGAGAAGGTGAGGGTGGGATGATCTGAGAGAATAGCATTGAAACATGTATATTATCAAGTGTGAAACAGATCACCAGCCCAGGTTGGATGCATAAGACAAGTGCTCAGGGCTGGTGCACTGGGAAGACCCAGAGGGATGGGAGGGGGAGGGAGGTGGGAGGGGGGATCGGGATGGGGAACACATGTAAATCCATGGCTGATTCATGTCAATGTATGGCAAAAACCACTACAATATTGTAAAGTAATTAGCCTCCAACTAATAAAAATAAACGGAAAAAAAAAGAAATTATGTGTGTGAAACTTCTGAAAATTGTAAAACACTACAGAATTTAAAGAATCTCTCAGGGACATCCCTGGTGGTCCAGTGGTTAAGACTTCGCCTTCCATTGCAGGGGGTATGGGTTTGATCCCTGGTCAGGGAGCTAGGATCCCACATGCCACGGGGCAACTAAGCCCGCAGGCCATAACAAAGACCCAGTACAGCCGAAAATAAAATAAAAATTTAAAAAAAAAAATAAAGAATCTCTCATTCAAGAGATGAGATGCTTTTTCCTTAAAAAAAGGAAAGGAAAAACGGACCATTCTTATTCTCTAAAAATTCATTAAAATGCCCTTGGGAGCACCACTATGTTGAAAGCTAAATACTGATTCAAAGAAACATGTAATTTTAAAAAAGTTGTTCGTTACTGAGCATTTATTACATATCAAGCACTTTATATAAATTATCTCATCCTTCCTTATAAAATATTTATGAAGTGGGTTTTATGACGATCATTTTATAGAGAAAGAACTACAGTTAGATTTGCCTAAAGACACACAGACATCACAAGCAAACCCAGGGATGGAACCAGAACTGCCTCCACCTCGAACCTGTGCTCTCACTTACTTCTTATCTGAGTTGCCATTTTATATAGCATTTATGATTAATTTCTTCTCTACAGACTGAAGCATTATTATTTCAAACATTAAAAACCATTCTATGGCCACAACTAAATGTGTCTCTTAACCTTCTTCATTCCAATCTCTTTATCTGTCAAGTGAGACTAAACTAAAAATAAAGTTCTTCCAACCTTGAAAAAAAAAATTCTACTTTTAAATTTTACTTTTGTTAGAACAAAAAGAACCTACCTTTATAAATTTTTTCTTAATTAGTTGTTCTTGAAAGAAAAGGAAGAAAAGGATTAAACTTCAAACAGCAGAAAAAGAAAATCAAGTTTGACAAGAATTTGAGGACTAATTCTTCAAGGAGTTAAGAAAAATTTATCACAACACCTTGCCTTCCTCAAATAGGGGCAGCTGATTTTGTTACAGCATCCTTCCAGAAGGTTTCTAGCTCTGGAGATTAAATTATTACCACTGATCCACACTGGTTGAATGTATACTACTGTGCTAGACGGACAGTTCTGCAGATGCCTCTGTAAGTGTAAGAAACTTAGGACTCTTTACCATGGCCCACATGGCCAGAGGGCATCAGGGCACTCCTGCAACCTTATCTCCTATCACACTTCTTCCATTGCTCATGCTCCTCCAGCCACATAGCCTTTCTGCTGTTTCTCAAATATGGGAACAGCCAGGCGTGTTTCCCCCTCAGGCATTCTGCAGGGCTCTCTCCATTGTCCCACTGAATTTCTCCTCAGAGGCAGAGGCCTGATTCTATTGGTTGCCTGACCTTAAACAGCATCCCCACCTCTCACAGCCTCATTCTCCTTATCAACAGTTATCACTGCTTAAAGCTATTTACCTGGTGTTTATCTTTATTTTCTCCCACTAGCACATAAACTCTGAATGTCAGGTCTTTTTTTTTTCTTCAACTGCTTACCTTATGCTTCTCCAGTCCTGAGTATTTGCTGGATGAATAAAGAAAATGAATAAACTAGCAGTTATGTTGCCTTATTAATTTACATTGATTTTAAAATCCACATTAAATGATGTGTTTCAGTTAAATCATGTAATCACTTGCTAGATTTGTCATTTTTGCCTCTTCCTCTAACTTTGCTCCTGGAGATATGTATATTAATATAAATCATCAAGCAACTTCATACGTGTATAAATATTTCTCTGTCTCACCTGTCATGTTGCAAGTCCTCTGGTTACTTTCAAAGTGATACTGTCGTCGCGCTTGGGCAATGTATTCTGCAGCCTCCCTTTCTTGTATTTCTCTGATTTTCTTCTGTCCATATTTCCCCAGGATATATACTCCTAAAATTATTTTCAAAAACAAGTTAGTATACTAATCCAGTTTATTAGAGTATTAAAAATTCCAAACAGTATTTTTAACCCAAGTTTTCCAAATACAGGGCTTATATTAGTGAAAAGCTAAAAACCACAACTTTTAAAAACCTAAATTAAAGAATTATATAAGAATTGCAACCTAAAGAAAAGGAGATTGGCATTTTAAAAGTCAATGGCAGATGGGTACATAAGGATGAAGTCTGAATAAACAGAAAGGAATTAAGCCTACAAAGTCAGGCGATCCCTTTAACAGTGAACTGGAGATATTCTAAGTGTCCCACAAAAGGGAACTGTTTAAATACATTATGGCCTAGCCATACAATGAAATCGTATAGCTATTAAAAACCACATTGCTAAATAGTTCATGACTCAAGGAAATATCCATGTTATATTGTTAGATAATAAAATAAGATCCTGAAAGTTTTGCTTTTTAATGTAAGTAGACATATATGTAACAGATAGATTTTAATTTCTAACATATATTAAACAATGATCACTGCTGATGAGTGGGATAGTGGGTGATTTTTTTCCTTCTGCTTGCTTCTCTATGGTTTCCATATTTTCTTCAATCAAAATACAGTATTTTTAAAAATATAATAAAAAATGTAAAAGGAAGACTAAAAGAAAGGTAGGTAGTCAGGCAGACATGGAAAACTAAACTTATGTAGAAAAGGGAGGGGGAAGAGGGTACAGAAATTCCTAACTTATAATAGTATAAAAATATAGGTGGGGTCATGTGCCTGTAATTTAACACATTTTAGTATAGACAGTGAGACATAAATGGGCACATTTTAGTCATACCCTGTGGGCAATCAATTGTCCTGGCTGGTAAAGTGAACACTGGCATGGTTAGTTAGCATTTGGTCAAAAGCCACATTTCAAGGTGTAAGTACTTTAACTTTTATCAAGCAGAATAAATATCAGAAATGGCTTTTTACAGATTAAATGTTTAAGATACTGGGTTAGCTAAAACATTTTAGTAATATTCATTTGAACAAGAACACGCTAACCTAGCAAGTCCTTCACCTTTTAGGGATAGTTCAAAGGATTCTTAGACAAGAGAGTTAACCAAAAGGCCAACAGAATCCTACATCGAGAATATTGTTGCATTTGCTTCCAGTAAATCTTTTACCTGTGGTTCTGCTGCTGCACCAAGAAAGGACACTGGAATTTCAATGAACTTACAGAACAAGTAATGATACTGTTTTAATCTATGCTTGCTAACAGATGTTTTAACATGTGCCAAGTTTGTTTCATAATAACTTGGCAACAAGGTTGCAGGAAGTAACTAATCCTCACCTACCTCCAATTGTCTGTAGCCTTCACTAGGACAAGAAGAACATGAGGATTGTATGTGAGCTCAATAAATGGATTTGATCTGTTTGTCATCAGTGGGGAAGAGATAGTCCTCTAGGAACATCAAAGTGAATACATATCCTGAATTCTTTTCACTAACGTAAGCAATACAGATGAACTGATATGTTATATGTCTTAGAAGTCATAGGTCAGTGAAAGAGTATGTGCTACAAATAATTAGAAACAAAGTGTGATTGCTTTTGTTTGTATGCAAATAAATGTATTATACTCATCTGTAAAGAATAAATAAAAATTCACATAAATGGCTCCAGAGCTACCCTTCTCATAATCCAGCCTCAATAAACTGAGGACAGTGCCCTAGTACTAACAGAATGAAAAAACTGATTTATGTTTCACAAAGTAACTCTTTGACAGGCAACTCTTACATAACAACTTCTCAGTGAATTGCTTTTATTTGCCTGATGGCTAAAAATTTTGTGCAAAATGATTATTATTCCTCAAACAATAATAGTGTAAAATGAAATGTTGCAATGACACAACTTGAATAGTTAAGAATTTTCTGGAGTAACAATAAATTTGATTGGTCTATGTGCTTTCCTGAGGAGAAGGTCCACTGCTTTCATTAAAATTTCAAGAGTGTCTGTTAAAAGTCCTTTAGGTACTACAGTTGACCTTTCAACATCTCCAGCATTAGGAGTGCAGAACACTCCCTCCAGAAGTAGAAAATCTGCATGCAACTTTACAGTGGGCCCACTGCAGTTCTGCGCCCTTGGATTCAACCAGCTGAGGATCTGCAGTGCTGCACTTCAGCCCAGATCAGCTGCTCACTCGTGTCCGACTCTTTGCGACCCCGTGAACCGCAGCACGGCAGGCCTCCCTGTCCGTGACCAACTCCCGGAGTCCACCCAAAACCATGTCCATGGCGTCAGTGATGCCATCCAACCATCTCATCCTCTGTCGTCCCCTTCTCCTCCTGCCCTCAATCCCTCCCAGCATCAGGGTCTTTTCCAATGAGTCAGTTCTTCACATCAGGTGGCCAAAGTATTGGAGTTTCAGCGTCAGCATCAGTCCTTCCAATGAACACCCAGGACTGATCTCCTTTAGGATGGACTGGTTGGATCTCCTTGCAGTCCAAGGGACTCTCAAGAGTCTTCTCCAACACCACAGTTCAAAAGCATCAATTCTTCTGCACTCAGCTTTCTTTATAGTCCAACTCTCATATCCATATGTGACCACTGAAAAAACCACAGCCTTGACTAGATGGACCTTTGTTGACAAAGTAATGTCTCTGCTTTTTAATATGCTGTCTAGGTTGGTCATAATCTTTCTTCCAAGGAGTAAGCGTCTTTTAATTTCATGGCTGCAGTCACCATCTGCAGTGATTTTGGAGCCCAGAAAAATAAAGTCAGCCACCGTTTCCACTGTTTCCCCATCTATTTGCCATGAAGGGATGGGACCTGGATGTTAGTATTTACTGAAAAAAGTCTGCATGTAAGTGTCCTGCCTGCGTGCATGCATGTTCACTCACTTCATCTGTTTGACACTTTGCGACCCCACGGACCGTAGCCCACCAGGCTCCTCTGTCCATGGTATTTTTCCAGCAAGAATACCACAGTGGGTTGCCATTTCCTTCTCCAGGGGACCTTCCCGACCCAAGGACTGAACCTGCGTCTCCTGCATTGCAGGAGGATTCTTTCCTGCTGAGTCACCAGGGAAGCTCCCTATAAAAAGTCTAGCACAGTTCAAACCTGTATTGTTCAAGTTCAGCTAACTGT
Source organism: Cervus elaphus (assembly GCF_910594005.1). Lineage (NCBI taxonomy): Eukaryota > Metazoa > Chordata > Mammalia > Artiodactyla > Cervidae > Cervus > Cervus elaphus. The sequence goes on along the minus strand of NC_057840.1, from coordinate 27,375,927 downwards.
ACTGTCTATTTGGTAACTGTAGTATATGATTACTAAAGATAAAAGAATGAGTTATTATGGATTGAAGAGTGTCCTACCCCAAATTAACACGTTGAAGCCCCAGTATTTCAGGAAATGACACTATTTGGAGATAGGGTCTTTGTAGCGATAATCAAGTGAGAAGGTCATTAGATGGGCCTGATCCAGCATGACTGGTGTTCTTATAAAAGGGGGAAGTCTGGACAGACGTGTGTAGAGGGGCAATGGCATGAAGGCACAGCAGGGAGAGAGTTATCTATGAGCCAAGGAGACGGGCCTGAGACAGAGCCTTCTCTCACAGCCCTTAGATGGACTAAACTCTGGCCTCCAGAGCTGTGAGGCAGTAAGTTTCTCTTGCTTAAGCCACTCAGTATGTGGTACACTCTGTTATGGCAGCCCTGGCAAACTAGCACACGGTGTTAGGGTAAAATTCCATAATCCATTCTTTTCCTTGAATTAGCATTAAAGTAAGTTTCTACACAAGGACTAGTTTATCCAGCTTCTCATTCTCAAAATCCATAAATTCTGGGGTTTTTTGGTCAGATTTGTCTCCCTAGGGAAATAAGAATGAAGGCAGAGAATTCATTGCCTAAAATATGCAGCTCAGGATCTATATACCTGACTTGCTGCTCGAATTCTGGTCTGAAAGAGAACAGACACTGATAGCTGAGGCATCAACTAGGTAGGAAACTTTTAAGCATGTGCCATCTTTCTGGGTTTAAATTTCTTCATAAAAATGAAAGGTTGGGATTATAGGAGCTTTAAAATTTCTTCTTTAGTTATGACTTAGTTATAAATAATGAGAAGTCATTAAATATCTCAAAAAATAAATGTAAAATGTTTGGAGGTTTCCTTTCAGAACATGGATGGCAAAGCAAAATGTCTTCTAGTCTTTCTATATCATGAAGTGAAGTGAAAGTCTCTCAGTTGTGTCTGACTCTTTGTGATCCTGTGGACTATACAGTCCATGGAATTCTCCAGACAAGAATACTGGAGTGGGTAGCCTTTCCCTTCTCCAGGGGATCTTCCTAACCCAGGGATTGAACCCAGGTCTCCCGCATTGCAGGCAGATTCTTTACCAGCTGAGTCACAAGGGAAGCCCTTCTATATCATAAACTTGGTTTTCTAAAATCATTGCTTAGTGTCTTCATGGATGAAAATTCTGCAATATAACTATTTTATTAGGTTAATAATTTCTGTAAGAGTTTGCAAATAATCTTTTAACTTTACTCCCATCCAAAAGACCACCAAATCCTGCTATTGATTCTTCTCAGAAATAGTTTCTAAATTTTGCCACTTTAGTCCACCCTTGTACCATTATTTTCATTCAGACCCAATCATTAATGCTCTTGAACTGGTTTAACAGTTTCCTAATTCTACTCTTTTGTTTCTGGTCTCTCACCTTTTCAACCCAGGTTTTATAGGCAAAGTGATTTGCTAAAAGTTAAATCTGACTATTCAATTCCCATGTTTAGAATTCTTCAACACCCTGCCATCATTTCTTAATGTGGTTCCCTGTTCCACTTACATCAGAATTACTTATAAGGAAGTTCCTTGAAAACATCCCCAAATGTTTTGTCTTATATAACAACACCCCAATATATAACATTGGTACACAATTGATGCTCAATACATATTTGCTGCTGAACATCCCCTTTCCCGTGTTCCCTTCTCCTTTGTAGCTGTGACTCCAGCTGATTCTTCAGTGGGGCTTGCTGAACATGACTCTCTCTCTATGCTCCCAGACACTCCTCTACCATGGAACTCTGATACTATGACTGCACTACTTTTGTTTATTTCCACTTCTGCTTTCTGGACGCACCATGAGTTCCTCAAAGTCAAAAATTGAGTCTTATTTCTCTGTCACCTGAGTTGAAAACAGGGAGACTAGTCACTCTCATTCAAATGTTTGTTGAATGAATGGATGAATAAATGAAAAACTAAAGAGACCAAGAGATTACAGGGATTAAGATATAAATTACAAATCAACGCTTTGATATTTTTATAAATCAGCAAGTGAATACATATGAATTTGGTTGTTCTCTGCAACACTTTCGCTAGCCTTAAAGAGAAAAAAGAGAAAGTGTTATTCGCTCAGGCGTGTCTGACTCTTTGGGTTCCCATGGACTGTAGCCCACCAAGCTCCTCTATCTATGGGATTTCCAGGCAAGAATACTGGGGTGGGTTGCCATTTCCTTCTCCAGGGCATCTTCCCAATCCAGAAATCAAATCTGTGTCTCCTGCACTGCAGGTGAATTCTTTATTGTCTGAGTCCCCTAGCACAGAGGTTTTCAAAGTGTGGCTTGGGCACTGCTGCAGATGTACAATAACCTTTTAGGGCATCTGTGAGTAAAAATTATTTCTGTAATAACACAAATGCTCTTTGCCTTTTTCACTCTCCTTCTCATATGAGTGAGTGTACAGTGGTGTTTTCTGAAGACTACAGGACAAGTGCGTATTGCAGCTGACTAAATGTGGACAGAGCTATAAACCAGACAGTAAAGAGAACTGTAAAAATGCAAAACAATGCAACTTTTCTCACTTGTTTTCTGAAAATAATATTTATGTTAATATGTGACAGATTTACTATTGTCATTTTAAAATAATTACTATTTCAAAAATACTCTGGTTTTAAATTTTTAATATGGAAACAATTATTATTAGACATACATTTTATACAGCTCTTTAGAGTCCTTAATTTTTAAAAGTGTAAAGGAGACCTCAGGCCAAAAAGTTTGAGAAGCACTGCTCTAGTCTTAAAACTGATCAAATTGTACGACTTTCTCTAAAGCAGTTAGTCATCCAAATTCCTACTTAAGAAGGCCCATAACTCAGTTTTTATTGAGTTTGTTTTCTCCCACCATTGGATGGACAAGCTTCTTGTGCAGGAATGTTGATATCTTACCTAATTTGCAAGTCTATCAAAATGTGCCACTTCTTCCATGAAGCCTTTTCCTAATTTTTTTTCCCCAACTGCACATGCTATTTGCCAGTTTGATATAATTTTTTCAGCTCTTACTGTTTTGCATACTTGTTGCTATGGCTTGAATGTTTCTATCTCCTCTACATTCATCTGTGGAAATTCTAAGGCCCTATTCCCTAGTGTTGAGAGGATGGAGTCTTTGGGAAGTGCTTAGGGCTTGGGTGTGTAGCCCTCAAGAATGAGATTAATGTTCTTATTAAAGGGACTTCACTGAGATCCCTAGGCCCTTCTGCCATGTGAGGATCTAACTCAGGAGCAGGCCCTCACCAAGCCACGTTTGCTCCCTGGTCTTAGACTTCCAGGCTCCAGAACTGTCAGAAATAAATTTCTGTTATTTATAAGCCAACCAGGCTGTGATATCTTGTTATACCAGCTGGGACAAACTAAATCATTTGTTTTCATTCCTCTCAGACCATAAAGTTCATGAAGACAGAATGACACAGTGTAGAAAGAGAATGTGCTCTGGATCTAACACATTGGGGTTTGAGTTCTAGCTTCCCTGTTACTAACTCTGGGATCCTTGGCAAGTTTCTTAAATTCTTAGCAGTCTGGTTCCCATGTTTTTGAATGCAGATAACAATAGCTATCCTGCCATCATCCCCACTCAACAGAACTTCATATAGGGCCCTCTGGGCACCCCCAAAATGGTAGCTATTACTATTAAAAAATCTCTGTGAATCTTGTCTTTCCAATCATATTACTTTCAACACTATGGTAGTGGTTTAGTCAGCAAGTCATGTCCAACTCTTGCAACCCCATGGACTGCAGTCCGCCAGGTTCCTCAGCCCATGGGATTCTCCAGGGAAGAACACTGGAGTGGGTTGCCATTTCCTTCTCCAGGGTATCTTTCTAACCCAGGGATCAAACCCGGAGGTAGATCTTTACCGACTGAGCTACCAGGGAAGCCCTTCAACACTAAAGGCAAGGGATAAATGTTTCTTAAATTAGATTAATTGATATGTACCATGTTATAAAACCAGCCCTTGAAGCAGAAAAACTATGAGGCTCAAAGAAATGCCAGTCACGGTCATCTACTCTTTTTTCCTTTTAAACTGACATCCCTTTTTGCTATAAAATACTAGGATTACTTTCTTTTCCTGTTCCTCTGAACTTTCCCCCCCGCCCCCCACCCTCACTCGCCTTTCTCTTTCCTCTTAATCTGTACCTGTAAAGCTCTTGACAGATTAAAAAAAAAAAAAAGTATCTTAAATGCACTCTTTTGCTTCCCTTCTGATTATTTCTAATACACCATTAGGTTGTTCCACAAATCTGAAGGAGTATGCTATTTTTTCTTAGGTTCTAAAGATACCTTCAGTCATGGCAAAAATATTCTATTTCTACTTCTTCCATCACACACAAATCATTAGCTTCTACAAATAAGTGGACTCAGTAGTTTTAGCACAGTTTAAATATACATTAGATATCAGTGGATAAAAACACTGAAAAATACATTTTTATCTGTAAAGAATTTTTCAAATGCCATAAAATTTATACTTGATCATTATTGATTTGTGATAGACCTCAGGCAAAAGGAAAACACTCTCCTTGCCTCATTAACAAGAAGCCTGTTTCAAATTTTCAAGAATCAATAGAGCTGAATCACTGATGCTACTAGTACTGTCAATTTCAAATTGTTTGGGAGCCATAAAATAGAATCAATAGTAAGAGAAAAACAGCCGAATTCTTTGGGAAACTTTTGCTTTTGCTTCTTACTACTTCTGTAACCAAAGTATGTAGTTAGTGACAATATTTCTCAAAACACCCAAATGCTAAAAATCCCTTCTTAACATTCCTGCATTTCTTTCTCCTGTATCACCCAAGACATTTTGTTCTTTCCTTTAGATCTCCACTCATTAGGACATGACTGTCTTGTGAGGAAAAGGCTCTCAAGATTGTTATCTGATCTGTTTCTAAATCTCCTCTCAGCCTGGGTAACTTAATTATGTGAATTAGGTGGGAATTCATCCCAGTCTTGAAGATCCTGCTTGCCCAGCATCCTGCAACTACTTTCTTACTACCTAGTTTACTACATAGTTTGTGTTCTAAAAGAGCAGGAACAGAGCTAAAATATTGATCTGTGTTTCTTTGTCTAGCATATACCTTCTAGCACAGTCCTTCAATACAACTGTGCTGTTTTAAAATAAATTCGAATTCACTTTAAACAAGACTCGAAGTGCAAGCTTTAGTTTACTCTCCTCGAATGTTGTGAAACTTCTGCGAAGGATGAACGCCAAATCAAGCACTGGGAGTGGCAAATCTCACGGGAAAACAAGAGAAGACAATAAGAAAAAAAAATGTGTAAGAGAACGGTGTCTTGAAACAGAAGAGGAAAAAAAAGAAAGAGAGAAAAGAACCCAAGGAGCAAACAACCCCCCACCCCCCACCAAACACTGAGGTGGGTTATCCCAAAGGCAGTGAGTAAAAGGCGAAAAACACAGAGTAAGGGGCAGTGCCAGGGCAAAGGGCACACATTTCACAACTGCAGAGATGTAAAGAGCCTTGGAGAAGGAAATGGCAACCCACTCCAGTACTCTTGCCTGCAAAACCCCATGGATGGAGGAGCCTGGTAGGGAACAGTCCATGGGGTCGCAAAGGATCGGACACGACTGAGCGACTTCACTTTCTTTCTTTAAAGAGCCTTGGAAGTTTGTCACCCCATACCCCGTCTCATGGTTGATCGAATCCTGGGCTGTGGTTTCTCCGCCTCTATTTTAGAAGACAGACATCCCTCTCCCACCCCCTTCTTCCAATGCGCCTTGCCAAGAACGCTGTCACCCACCTCCGAGGACCGTGCCCAGGAAGATGCATTTCTTTTTGTGACGTTTCAGAAAATTCCACGTAGATCTAAGCATTTTCAGGCCCCCGGGGTGCGGGCTGTCTAGAGGGAAGGGATGATGGTCCACCAGGAAAACCCTTTTTTTGTCGCCTGGCACGGACGACCGGGCTGGACGGCCGAGTCCTGCTCGGTGCTCTCCAGAAATCACAAAGGCGACTTTCCGCAGACACTGTTACCGGAGCGGGAAGGGGGCGTGGACTAGAGCAGAGCAGTTGCCCTTTTCTGTTGCTGCCGCAGCTCACTGGTCCGGGGCGCCCAGGTCCGTCCAGAATTCACTCCCGAGTGCCTCACCATTCGATTCCCCCGGAAACGACAGCCCGCATCCGCCGCGTTCCGTGGCCTGTGCTCCTATTTCCCCGCGGCCTCTGTAGCTGAGCGAGGCGGACCGGGTGCAGTATGGAGGTGAAGGCGGGGTCCACGGCGGCTACCGATGGCGCGTACTCGGTGTCTGCGGAGGAGACCGAAAAGTGGATGGAGCAGGCGATGCAAATGGTGAGGGGGCCGGGGCGTGGACGCATGGGGTCGGAACTTTCCCCGGCTTATCCTGACCGAACATTTGAGTAAACGTCCCCGGGGTGCTTTCTGGGTCTCAGTAATCTCGATGGTGCTCACAATCTCTGGGTAAACAGCTGGTTTTTACTGTCCTGAAATGTTCTTTAGTCCATTCTCACAGTGGCTGTGAGGGAAGGAAGAGAGGAAATACAGAAATTGTTTCTTTTTCACTGGTTTGAAGTAAGCGTCAACATCCCTATTCGGGGCTGCTGGCACGTGCGTGCTGCGTCCCTTTCTTTCCTGCGGACACTGGCAGATCCGCGAATTTCCATTATTTTGTCTGTATGACCCCTTGAACCTATCTAGGAGAAGGAAGGAGGCTGAGGATGTTTCTGGTAGAGAGCAGGATAAAAACAGCCCCCTGAGCAGATTCCACCATTCATTCATTCATTCGTCCATCCGTACGCTTGACCTTTGCCCTTTAACTTTCTTCGCTCACTCCCTTCAGGACTCTGATTAAAGAGGGCTCTGATAAGCTTTGTGTACAACCCAAACTTTACCCGTACTTATGTGTGCCAGCGAACTCTTTAATAGGGATAAAAGTGTATTTGGCGTATATGTATAGGTATATAAATCATACACGCACATTTATGCATATTTTAAAAAACTTGTTTCTCATACTTTTTTGAAAGTGGTGGTGGTGGTTTAGTCGCTAAGTCGGGTCCGACTCTAGCGATCCCTTAAACTGTAAGTGACTCACAGTTTAAAAAAAAAAAAAATTTATTTTGTGTTACATTCCAGTAAACGCCCAGTATACACATAGGTATAATTGAGACAAAAGTTTTACAAAATGATGCTTAACCTTCCTAAGCACAGTTTTCCTGGTATTTCTCTTTCATTCCATTTTGGAAAAACAAATGCTGGTCATCATACCTGATTTGATTTCATGATGCAGTCTTTCAGCCCACTTCAAAATTTATTCTCCCTATTAAACTTATAGGACACATAACTTTTTGTTTGATACTTTAATGTTGAAATATGCTTTAAATAATTAATTCCTGAACTCGTTTTATGTTACTAAATTCTTCCAGCTGGAAAAAAGGAGTTTTCTTGTGATACCAAAATTTCTCTCCTTCCCCCAAATCATTTCAATAATATATGCTGGGTGGCATAAGTCGTGAGGATGATAGTAAATGCACGTGAAGGTTGAAATGTCTCAAATTAAGCTACATTTACATCTTTCTATGGATAAGAGACCTGGAGGTCAGGGGATGTGGGAATGCTGAAAAGTTTTGGTCTCTTCCATTTATTTTCATTTGCTCCAGGAACTCTCCTCAGAATATTTATGGGGAGCTTGCATAGATGGAATTTTGAGAGATCCTACCATAGAGGACTCAATAGTGGTTTTAGAAATAGCTAAGTTTATTCAGCCATTGAACTTTTCCCCTTTGTGTATCAGACATGTCTTTTCTTTCTCTCCTTTCGTATCCTCTACACTATTCTCTAGACTTCTGGACTGAACATTTGAGTCTTTTTACTACCTTTTTAAAAAAATTAAACTTTTAATTTTGTATTGGAATATAACCGATTAAGAATGTCATTATTTAAAAAAAAAAGAATGTCCTGGTAGTTTAGGTGGACAGCAAAGAAACTTAGCCAAAAAAATATATGTATCCTTTCTCCCCCAAACTCCCTCTTATCCAGGCTTCCACATAACATTGAACAGAGTTCGCTGTGCTATACAATAGATCCTTGTTGGTTAACCATTTTAAATGTAGCAGTGTGTACCTATTTGATATGACCTTGGGCAAGTCACTTTATCCCCCTAGAGTATTGCCTCTTACTCTATTAAATGGGATGGTTGAACTCCTAGTAGTCTCTAGGATCTCTCTGGCCTTGACATTTTTGTCTCTTAAAGTATAGTGAAGTCACTCAGTCGTGTCCAACTCTTTGCCATCCCATGGACTGTAGCCTACTAGGCTCCTCCATCCATAGGATTTTCCAGGCAAGAGTCCTGGAGTGGGTTGCCATTTCCTTGTCCAGGGGATCATCCCTACTCAGGGATTGAACCCAGGTCTTCTGCATTGCAGGCAGACGCTTTACCATCTGAGCCACAATTGGACTATAAACTCCTAAGGGTGTGATTACCTAGTTTATCTACACAGGGTCAAGGAGGTCCTTAGTTTGCACTTTTTTCTTTTTGGCCAGTAGTATATGTTTCTTTCCACTCCAGAATTCTTGCCTGGAGAATCCCACGGACAGAGGAGCCTGGCGGGCTACAGTCCACAGGGTCGCAGAGTTGGATACGACTGAGCGACTCACACACACACACACACACATGTTTCTTCCAGGTCTTAAACAAAGGGAAAAGAATGCTTGTGATAAATCTTGGACTTTGTCCAACCATCCCCCCCCCGCCCCCCACCTCCACTAAAGGAACTTCAAATCTTAAACTACTTTGAAGGCTTGCTGAAGTAATAGAAAGTGTCCTGTGTACTTCTGAGAAGAGTTTACGATCAGACCAGAAGCATAGCTAGTACCAGATTTTAGAGGTAGCTAATGTGTTCTGAGGAATTTGAAAGTGAGGTGTCCGGTATACATATAATAATAGGGAGGATACTAGCATTCTTTTTTTTTTTTTAGTGTTTTTTTTTTTATTTTTTTTTTTCCAGTGGGTTTTGTCATACATTGATATGAATTAGCCATGGATTTACATGTATTCCCAATCCCGATCCCCCCTCCCACCTCCCTCTCCACCCGATTCCTCTGGGTCTTCCCAGTGCACCAGGCCGGAGCACTTGTCTCATGCATCCCACCTGGGCTGGTGATCTGTTTCACCATAGATAGTATAGATGCTGTTCTTTTGAAATATCCCACCCTCACATTCTCCCACAAAGTTCAAAAGTCTGTTCTGTATTTCTGTGTCTCTTTTTCTGTTTTGCATATAGGGTTATCGTTATCACCTTTCTAAATTCCATATATATGTGTTAGTATGCTGTAATGTTCTTTATCTTTCTGGCTTACTTCACTCTGTATAATGGGCTCCAGCTTCATCCATCTCATTAGGACTGGTTCAAATGAATTCTTTTTTAATGGCTGAGTAATATTCCATGGTGTATATGTACCACAGCTTCCTTATCCATTTGTCTGCTGATGGGCATCTAGGTTGCTTCCATGTCCTGGCTATTATAAACAGTGCTGCGATGAACATTGGGGTGCATGTGTCTCTTTCAGATCTGGTTTCCTCAGTGTGTATGCCCAGAAGTGGGATTGCTGGGTCATATGGCAGTTCTATTTCCAGTTTTTTAAGAAATCTCCACACTGTTTTCCATAGCGGCTGTACTAGTTTGCATTCCCACCAACAGTGTAAGAGGGTTCCCTTTTCTCCACACCCTCTCCAGCATTTATTGCTTGTAGACTTTTGGATAGCAGCCATCCTGACTGGCGTGTAATGGTACCTCATTGTGGTTTTGATTTGCATTTCTCTAATAATGAGTGATGTTGAGCATCTTTTCATGTGTTTGTTAGCCATCTGTATGTCTTCTTTGGGATAATAGCAAATGAAGAAACGGACAAAGGATTAATCTCAAAAATATACAAGCAACTCCTGCAGCTCAATTCCAGAAAAATAAATGACCCAATCAAAAAATGGGCCAAAGAACTAAACAGACATTTCTCCAAAGAAGACATACAGATGGATACTGGCATTCTTGCAGCACCCGGACAGAGTAGACTTATTTATGTGACCGATTCAAGGGGCTAAATGTTTGTTGGGCGAAGGCCTGGAGGAATTGGAATGGAGATGGATTCTTTAAAGTATATGATGAAAGGCAGAAAACATAAAAGAAGAATGAATCGGTTTTAGTTATATAAATGTTGAAGATTTCTACATAGTAAAAAAGTAAGATACAAAGTAACAAAGCAAAGGACAGAGGGAAAATATTTGCAACATAAATAAAAGGACAGGTTTGATATAACCTTGATATATAAAGAAGCTTGGCAAAGAGATATACACCCTAATGTTGAAAAAGTCAAAGGATATGAATAAAGATGCTATTTTTAAAAGAAACACAGATAATGAACAAGTTAACATATGTGTGGTTTCACTAGTAATAGATTACATTCAAATTAAAAAAGAGATATAATTTTTCAGTATTCTTGCCTGGAGCATCACGTGGACAGAGGATCCTGGCAAGCTATGGTCCATAGGGTTACACAGTCAGGCCTGACTGAAGCGACTTAGCATAATTTTTCAGCTGTTAAATTAGTAAAGGTCAAAAACTTGTAATGCTTGTTGTAGATAAGGATGTGTGTGTGAGGAGTTGGTTAGTTGGTTGCTGAAATTGGGGCATCTTTTCTAGAAGGCAACTTTGTTATATACGTATAAAAAAGCCTTAAAACTGAGCTTTTCCTTTGACCCACTAATATCTTTATGTTATTTTTTTTCCCAAATGAAAATATTTTAATGTTTTCTTTTTCTGATTATATAGATAATTCATGGTCATAAGAAATTTATTTTTGTAAATTTATTGACATATGTACTTTTATATAAATGTAATTACATATTCTCTTCATGATTTTAAGTATCCTTTTTTCCTAGGTATAATTATTTCTTATTTTGGTTTATTTTCCTCTCACCCCCATCCCATAGTTCTTTTATTGCTCTGGAATGAATTACCAAACATGGGACATAGGATGTATGTATTTTAAAGCCATTTATCTAGATGTTTTTAGATTGCCTTCTAGAACTATACTGCCTCGTGTAGTAGCCACTAGCATTTGTGGCTAGTTATTTCATGAATAAGATGAAATTAAATATTCAGTTCCTCAGTTATGTTAGCCGCTTTTCAAGTGCTCAGTAGCCACACATGGCGAGTGGCAACCATATTGGACAGCACAGATCAAAGGATGTTTCCATTACCATCGACAGTTCTGTTGGATAGCACTGGTCTGAAATGGTCCCAGATCCATCCCCAGTGTATGAGAATGTTCTGTCCTACCCCTGTTCCCACCATCCCTGGAATTATCATGACTGAACATTTGGCAGTGTTTTAGGTGAGAAGTAATATCAGTGTTACATTTCTTGTTGTTCTTTGGTGAAGTTATCAAACTTTTTAAAAAGTTCTCTATATTTTATTATTGTTTTATAAAATTGCTCTTTTTCATGACAGTTTTCTTTTGGAGAGATAGCATATAATAAAGGTCATTGTTTTAATCATCACAGCATATAATTCTAAGGGTGTAGGCTTAGAATCAAATAAAAAAATAACAGCATCGCACTCTTACATCCCAGACACATTGCCATGGGCTGTGTTTCATACTGGCCATAAGTATAAGGTCCACAGTCATCCTGCTCTATGGTGGTTATTATTCAGTCACCACTAGGTCATGTCCAATTCTTTGTGACCCCATGGACTGCAGCATGCCAGGCTCCTCTGCCCTCCACTATCTCTTGGAGTTTGCTCGAATTCATGTCCATTGAGTCAGTGATGCTATCTAACCATCTCATCCTCTATCATCCCCTTCTCCTGCCCTCAATCTTTTCCAGCATCAGGGTCTTTTCCAGTGAGTCGACTCTGCATCAGATGGCCAAAGGATTGGAGCTTCAGCTTCACAACAGTCCTTTCAATGAATATTGAGAGTTGATTTCCTTTAGAAATGAGTGGTTTGATCTCCTTGCTGAACAAGGGACTGCTGAACAAGAGTTTTTTCTACCACCACCATTTGAAAGCATATCAGGTGTGTATCATTACTGTCCTCATTTTCAGATGTGGACATTGAGGTTTAGAGTTAGGTAAGCGTCCCGCAGTTAGGGAGCTGGTAAGGACAGAGATGTGATTTGAGCCCAAACACCTGGCATCACCCCCAGTTCATCCTGATCTGTGTCTGGTTGCCCACTGCTCCCCATTGTACTCTGTCGGACCCCTCTGCCTATTCACTTCATTCCCCCTGACGACCATGCATTGGGAATCCTAATTAGACATTTGGACCTTTTTTCCTCTGTGAACTGCCTAGATATATTCTCTTTTGCCCAATTTTATTATTAGTTTTACTTTTAAAAAACCACATTGTAGGGACTTCCCTGGTGGTTCAGTGGCTAGGACATCTGGCTCCCAGTGCCGGGGGGCTGGATTTGATCCCTGGTCAGGGAACTAGTAAGTAGGTCAAGAAGCAACAGTTAGAACTGGACATGGAACAACTGAGTGGTTCAAAATTGGGAAAGGAGGTATGACAAGGCTGTATATTATCACTCTGCTTATTTAACTTATGCAGAGTTAGTGACATGGCTCAGTCATGTCCGACTCTTTGCGACCCCATGGACTGTAGCCTACCATACTCCTCCGTCCATAGGATTTTCCAGGCAAGAATACTGGAGTGGGTTGCCATTTCCTTCTTCAGGAGATCTTCCCAACCCAGGAATTGAACCCAGGTCTGGGCAGACGCTTTACTGTCTGAGCCACCATGGAAGTCCTATATGCAGAGTACACCATGTAAAATGCTGGACTGGATGAAGCGCAAGCTGAAATCAAGATTGCCCGGAGAAATTTCAACGACCTCAGATGTGCAGATGATACCAGCCTAATGGTAGAAAGTGAAGAGGAATTAAAGAACCTCATGATGAGGGTGAAAGTTGAGAGTGAAAAAGCTAGCTTAAAACTCAACATTCAAAAAACTGAGACCGTGTCATCCAGTCCCATCACTTCATGATAAATAGAAGGGGAAAAAGTGAAAGCACTGACCGATTTTATATTCCTGGGCTCCAAAATCACTGTGGACAGTGACTGCAACTATGAAATTAAAAGACCCTTACTCCTTGGAAGAAAAGCTATGACAAACCTAGACAGTGTATTCAAAAGCAGAGACATCACTTTGACGACAACCGTCCCTATAGTCAAAGCTATGGTTTTTCCAGTAGTCCTATATGGATGTGAGAGTTGGATCATAAAGAAGTCTGAGCACCGAGGAGTTGATGCTTTCAAACTGTGGTGCTGGAGGAGACTCTTGAGAGTCGCTTGGACAGCAAGGAGATCCAGCCAGTCAATCCTAGAGGAAATCAACTCCGAATATTCATTGGAAGGACTGATGCTGAAGCTGAAGCTCCAATACTTTGGCCACCTGATGCAAAGGGCCGACTCATTGGAAAAGACCCTAATGCTGGGAAAAATTGAAGGCAAAAGGAGAAGGGATCGGTAGAGCATGAGATGGTTAGATGGCATCACCGACTCAGTGGACATGAATTTGAGCAAACTCCAGGAGGTAGTGGAGGACAGGGGAGCCTGGCGTGCTGCAGTCCACGGGGTTGGGAAGAGTCAGACACGACTTAGCAACTCAACAGCAGCAACAACATGGAAGTAGATCCCACGTGCTATAGCTAAACATCCTGTGTGCTGCAGATAAGACCTGGCACAGCCAAATAAATACATATTAAAAAAAAAATTCTGGTGTGCCTTAAAAAAAAAAAGAATGGTTGAGAACGCTTCATTCTAAAAAAAAAAAAAAATTACTTTGTAGGAACCCCTTGTATTTTATAGCTATTTCTAGGAATCAGTGGAGATATACAGGGAAGTTCTCCATTTGTTTAGAATAGTGAGGAATTTGAAAAATAGCCACATGTGCTAGTCAAACAATAGGGGACCAATTAAGAGAATCATAAATATTCATGCAGAGAAGCACCATGTAGCCTTAAAAGAATCATGTGCTGCGAAAATATTACTCAACATAGGGAAATGTTTATAATATGTTTCTAGATGAAAAAAGGCAGACTGCTAACGGTATATATAGTGTAAATCTATTTGGCTTTTCAGAAAGCTACAAATATGTATATACAGGCATAGGAAAAAACCGGAAAAATTTCCGTTACAGAATAATACCAGTGGTCATATTTTGTAGTGTTGGGATTATGAGTGGTTTTTATTTTTTGATGTGTGAATTTTTTTTACCCCCAAGTTTTCTGCCTTGAACATACTTACTTTACACTTATGAAAAAAAGAAAGATTGAGTATATAAATATATCATCAGAGAGTCAGAGGGAGAAAATTTGCAAGGTTTCTGGAATAAATCATGTATTATAGTTGCTTTTTCCAGGCACCTAGTATTAGTATAAGATTATTGCATGTCTGAGGAAAATTCATAAAGAAATCTAGTACAGAAACATCCATTGTATCAAATGTAGTGTGATTAAATGTGTCTTTGTGTTAGGCCTTGTGCTATGTACTTGGCCTGCAAAGGTGAGCAGAACAGGTTTGCTAGTGCCTGGATCTAGTGCCTCCCCCCGGGAGCATGCTGTTTAATTGATGAAATTAAGCCACGCACAAATGAAAAAGTTAATAGTAACAAGTCCAGGGTCCAAAATAAGAGGCAGACATAAAATGCTATCAGATAATAGGTGACAAAGTCCTGAGCGAGTTAGTTGAGTGAAATTACAGGATGCTTTGTTAACCTGAAAAAGGGAAATAGGATATAGGTGAGTGGAAAAGAAGAGACAGGTTCTCAAGGGGAGGAATCATCAAGATGAACCCAAGGAATCATCCTTGGGTTGGAGGAATCACCAACCCAAGACTTGGTCTTGGGTTAGGAGGGGATCCACTTATCTGTCTGGAACAGGACTTCCTAACCAGGGGTCAGGTTTTAGGAGGAATCTATAAACCCTGATGCTGTGTGTAAAAATGTCACATGCTTGTGCCTTTTTCATGGGAGTGTCCATAACTTTCACTGGATTCTCAGAGGGGCTCCAAGAAGTTTAAGGACAAAGGACCTGGAAAGATAATGAAAGGTTCGGCTGACTCAGTTGGCTGGCAGAGAGCATGGGTGATGGCTGGGAAGCTCTTGGTGCCAGGTGAAGTTTAGTGTGTTACAGGAGAACAGAGCTTCTCAGAGTCATGAGCAGTAACAGCTCTAGTGTACTTTGACCTTTTGAACATTATCATTTTCTACCTAAGAGTTGTCCTGGCTGAATTGTCTTTTCCTCCAATTTTCTTTTTTCTTTTGTAGGAGATATACTTGGGTACTCTTCAAGAGTCTATGCCCTCTGACCCCCTCTCCCCTCCTGTTACCACCGCATCACTAGAAAGTAGTTTGTAGGAAGGATGGCTTTAGAGAAACTGCAGAGTCTCTTCCGTCCTAGAGTTGTCTTTATCTGTAGCAGGTGGACCCTGCCTAGAGTGCAGGAGATGACATATGAAGAGCAAAAGAAATGACATCAAAGACACTTGGAGTAGGGACCAGTGTTTGAGCCAGTGAGAAGAGAGATTTCATTCTTCAGTTTTGAACCTTGGTAACTTATTAATTTATGAAAGACAAAATCACCATTTTAAATAGTAACTGAGCCTCTCAAAAAAGATGAGGTGGTTGAAAACCTACATAGGTACAATTCAGAGCCGTTTTGCCTAATCTTTTGTGCATTTATAATGAAACGATCAGACTTGGCAGAAGAGGTGGTGGGAATGTTGGAACATACAAGATGGGAGGGATTAAAAAGTCTTTTCAGTGTAATTAAATCTATTTTGAACTTGGCAGCAAAGCAAATATATGTATTTGATATATGCGTATATACACGTGGCTCGGTTCCGTGGGGTTTTGAGGTTGCTCTCACCACCTCCTCGCTCACTCACCATTCCACCTGCTCACCCCTCACCTTCAGCTTAGGCCGTTCCTCATCAACAGCATTATTTGCCCTCTTCAAGTCCTTCTGTCACTCATGCTTTCTCTCTAATTGGGACAGCAGTGGAAGGCATTTTCACTAAAACGAAATAGGAAGATAGTATAGAGTGGGAAATAGAGTTAAAAGCAGATCATTTTCTTGGAGGAAATGAGAAAATCCGAAGGAAAGAATGAAAGGCCCAAGTCTCACCCCCTCTCTGGGGGCCTGAGTGTGGCCCTGGCTGTTTTCCAGGTGAATAAGTCAGGATGTGGCAGGAACGCCACCGGGCAGCTTGGGTTTGCCTCTGCCTGCCACCTCCTCCCCCCTTCCCTTGGCTCTTGGATCCTCTCCTGCACGTTTGAAATGAACAAGTAGCCTCACGTAGAGCTCTTCTGCAGATAGGTTTACAGATAATCCTTGTCACGTGGCCCCCGTGTTTGTTTACTTTGTTTTTCTTTGAACTTTCTATGTCTCACTCTCCTGCTAAACGTCCCCTTTCCTTTAGTCCCTTGAACTAGTGCTGCTAAGAACCCAAGCACCAGTAGAGTAGCTGGTCAGTGGTGACTGGAGTAGACATTAGAGGCAAAGCTGCGGCTAAGAACCCAGGAACCAGGCAGGTGCTCCAGAGAGATTTGTTGAACAAGTGAGTGGATGGATCCAGATGGCCTGGGCTCTAGGCCCAGCCTCGCACAGGGACTGATCCCATAACCTTCCCATGGCTCAGTCTCCTCATCTGTAAAATGGGGAAATCATGAAACAGTCGCACAGGGTTGTAAAGTACATGAATGAATAAGGTGCCTGAACTAGTCCTGCATCAGGGGGAGCTTTTCAACCAGCTCTCAGCTCTTTATTATTTGCAAGCTCAGAATCAGAACACTTGACATACAGACACAATAGTCTGTTGTAATAGAAACTAGAAATGTCACTTACACATAAGCCCCTCTTCAGGCCACTGGTTTTCATTTTCTCCACCCCACCCAAACTGACCCTTCCTTCTTGGCCCAGTATTTTCCTTGGATCTCCTATAACCCCAGACACTCTGGTTTTCCTCCTGCCTCAGTAGGCATCTCTCCTTAATTGCCCTTGTAAGAGCCTTCTGGTTTATTCCACCTTTTCTTTTTTTTTAATGTTTCATTTTGAAATAATTACAAATTCACAGGAAGTTGCAACACAGTATACAGAGAAGGCCCCAATTCCCTTCCCCTAGTTTCCTCTAGTGGTAACATATTGCATAACTGGAGTGAAATATCACAGCCAGGAATATAACATTAACCCAGTCTGCAGCGCTTGTTCACATTTCGTCAGCTTTATGTATGTACACCTGTGTGTGCATCTGTGGATGCATAGTTGAGTGCAGTTTTGTTACCTGTTTTGTTTGATCACCACTAGAACTTCTCCATCACCACAAGGCTCCCTTATGCTACCCCTTTATGGTCACCATCCTTTCCACACCCTAAACCCCAGCAATCACTAATCTATTCCCCATACCTATACTTTGGTCATTTGGGAATAAGGTATAATTGAATATGTCGCCTTTTGGGATTTTTTTTCCCCCACTCAACATAATTTCCTTGAGTCAATTAATAGCTGATTTCTTTTCATTGCTGTGTAGTTTTCCATGGGTGAATGTAATGCACTTTGTTTAACCACACCACCCTTGAAGGGCATTTGGGTCATTTCCAGTTTTGGGCTAAGAGTAAAATTTCATTGAACATTCATGTATGTATATGAAATTGTGTTATTGTATGAACATAAGATTTCATTTCCCTGGGTAAACAAATGCCCAGAGTACAATCATTGGGTCATATGTTAAGTGCATGTTTATCTCTTTAAGGAACTGCCAAACCATCTCCCAGGGTGGCTCTAACAATTTTACATTCCTGCCAGCAATATATGAGATCCTGTTTCTCTGCTTCACTGGCATCTGTTGTTAATACTTTTTCTTTTAGCCATTCTGGTAAGTGTGTAGTGATATCTCATTGTGGTTTTAATTTGCATTCCCTAATGGTTAATGATGTATCCATCTTTTCATATACTTATTTGCCATCTGTATGCCATCTTTGATAAAATGCTTTTTAATATCTTTTACCCATTTTCTAACAATTTTTTTAAACTGTTGAATTTTGAGCATTTTTTTTCATAATCCAGATCTAGACTGTTATTGAATATGTTGTTATTCAGTCACTAAATTGTGTCCGACTCTTTGTGACCCAGCCATGAAATTAAAAGACGCTTGCTCCTTGGAAGAAAAGCTATGACCAGCCTAGAGAGCATATTAAAAAGTAGAGACATTACTTTGCCAACAAAAGTCTGTCTAGTTAAAGCTATAGTTTTTCCAGTACTCACGTATGGATGTGAGAGCTGGACTATAAAGAAAGCTGAGTGCTGAAGAATTGATGCTTTTGAACTGTGGTGTTGGAGAAGATTCTTGAGAGTCCTTTGGACTGCAAGGAGATCCAACCATTCAGTCCTAAAGAAAATCAGTCCTGAATATTCATTGGAAGGACTGATGGTGAAGCTGAAACTCCAATACTTTGGCCACCTGATGCGAAGAACTGACTCATTTGAAAAGACACTGATGCTGGGAAAGACTGAAGGCAGGAGGATAAGGGGATGACAGAGGATGAGATGGTTGGATGGCATCACTGACTCAGTGGACATGAGTTTGAGTAAACTCCTGGAGTTGGTGATGGACAGGGAAGCCTGGCGTGCTGCAGTCAATGGGGTCGCAAAGAGTCAGACATGACTGAGCGACTGAACTGAACTTTGTGACTCTGTGGGCTGCCGCACACCAGCCTCCTCTGTCCTTCACTATCTCCTGAAGTTTGCTCAAATTCATATTACTTGAGTCAATGATACTATCTAACCAGCTCATCCTCTGTCACTCCCCTTTCCCTTTTGCCTTCAGTCTTTCCCAGCATGCGGGTCTTTTCCGACGAGTGGGCTCTTTGCTTCAGGGGCCAAAGTGTTGGAGCTTCAGCTTCAGCATCAGTCCTTCCAGTGAATATTAGGGTTGATTTCCTTTAGGGTTGACTGGTTTGTTCTTGCTGTCCAAGGGACTCTCAAGAGTCCCCTTAAATATGTGGTTTATAAATACTTTCTTCCTGTTTTAGCTTATCTTTTCTTCCTCTTAACAGGATGTATTAGTTTTCTCTGGCTTCGGTAACAAATGCCCGCACACTTGGTGGCTTAGAGCAGCATGGGTTTATTCTCTTATGGTTCTAGAGGCCAGAAGCCCACTCTGTTTCACTGCCCCCCAAACCAATGTGTCAGCAGGGCTGTGCGCCCTCTGGAGGCCCTAAAAGAGAATATATTTCCTTGCTTTTTCCAGCTTCTAATGTGACAGTCCTTGCTTGGTTCATGGCTCCTTCCCCCATCTTCAAAGCCAATATTGTAGCATCTTCAAATCTCTCTGCTTCCATTGTCCCATTGCTTTCTACTTTATGTGTCAAATCTCTCTCCACGTCTCTCATAAGGACAGTTATGATTGCACTTGGGGCCACCTAATAATCCAGGATAACTTTCCTATCTCAAGACCCTCGAGAGATATTTGATGGATGAGCACATGATTTGTCTCTCTTGTGCACCCCAGCTTATGTGTCATCCTGAACTTATTTTAACTTTCATTCTCTGTGTGACGATTGCCTTAACTGTGCTGGTTCTTGCTGTCTCCTCCCTCCCCACATGTCAGTCCTCCTCCCAGCTTTTCTTCCTGTAGTAACCTATGGTGCATTCGTATATTTATTTGTATATATGCACCAAACCTTGGAACTCTGCAGTCTTTCAAACTTTGCGCAAACTGGGTATGCTTTAACTGTTTTTACAGAACTGGGACAGAACTAGCCCGTGGGTAGTACATGACCCAGTTCTGAAGAACGTGTTCTTCCGGCTTCAGATACCGTCTCCTTCCATCTCTCCTGGCCCCAGCTTTATCCCACTACTCCGGATGCAAGAGAAGTATCACATGGTCCCACAACGTGCCTCTCCTTTCACCACTGTTGGCCAAGTGAAAAGTGTCAGTTGAGCATGTTTGAAGCAGCTAAGGAACCCACGCTAGCCCCATGATAGGGTTATTGCTGGGAGCAGGAGGCTAGTGCAGGAGACAGAACACACTGTTTTCAGCAAAGCCTTCAGCTTGGCACTTTATATGCCCTGTGGTAAATGCCTCTGCTTCAATAGGAATGTAGGCTTCTAAGGTGTCTTCCAGGCTGCCCAAACAGGAAATGCTATGCCTTTCTAGAAACAGCTATACTTGGGCTCTTTAAACCATAGTGAGCTGGAAATGACTGCACACTAGTCCACGTTTCAGTTTCTCTCTCACCTGTGGTGTCAGGGCATCCCGAAAGTAACCTGTCTGTTTTTGCTCTCTGCCTGAAGAAGTATTCCTTAGCGGTCCTGGGCCCCAGAACTGCTGGAGCTCCTTCAGCCACCAGTGGTGGTTTAATCGCTAAGTCATGTCTGACTCTTTGTGACTCCATGGACTGTAGCCCACTAGGCTCCTCTGTCCATGGGATTCTCCAGGCAGGAATACCAGAGTGGGTTGCCATTTTCATCTCCAGGGGATCTTCCCGACCCAGGAATCAAACCCGCATCTCCTGCATTGCAGGCAGATTCTTTTACTGCTGAGCCGGCAGGGAAGCCCATTCCGTCAACCACAGGGCTGGAAGAAAAATGGACAGCTGGTGATGGAGGGGTGAATCTGCAACTATAATGATTGGTTTACCATCCCTGGGATGGTGGCGGAACTGTGCCTAAACTTACTTTTCTCATTAGTATTTTTCAGTTGAGCTATATTTCACATGGGTTTCCCTGGTGGCTCAGCAGTAAAGAATCCACTTGCAGTGCGGGAGCCGCGGGTTTGATCCCTGGGTCAGGAAGATCCCCTGGAGGACAGCATGGCAACCCACTCCAGTGTTCTTGCCTGGAGAATTCCATGAACAGAGGAGCCTGGCGGGCTACAGTCCATGGGGTCACACAGAGTCAAACATGACTGAAGTGACTTAGCATGCATGCACGCATATTTCACATACAGTGAGACGCACAGGTCTTAAATGTATTGTTCATTCAGTTCTGAATGATGCAGACATCTATGTAAGCCACACCCTTATCACGATAAAGTTTTCACCTCCCCAGATTTCCCTGTGTCCCTTTCCAATCAAGCTACACATCCCTGTTCATGATGGAACCACTGTTGCAATTACTTTCATCATAGTTTAGTCTGTTCTAGTCCTTCACCTGAAGGGAATCATACACTGTGTGTGCTTTTGTGTTTGATTTCTTTTACCTTAGCATGTCTGAGATTCATCCACATTGTTGTCTGTATCAGTAGTTTGTTTCTTTTTCGTTGCTGAGTAGTATTCCATGGTTTGTTTACAGTTCTTTTGTTGATGGACACCTCTGCTATTTCCTATGTTTGGATATTATGAATCAAGCTGTTATGAACATTCTTTTACAAGGTTTGTTTGTCTCTTTGCTGGACACATATTCTCTTAAGTAAGTACTTAGGAGTGGAATAAGCTAGATGTTCATAGGCTCTATGTAGGTTTACTTCTTGGGGTTTCCTAGGTGGTAAACAACCTGCCTGCTAGTGCAGGAGATATAAGAGATGCATGTTTGGTCCCTGGGTCGGAAAGATCCCATGGAGAAGGAAATAGCAACCCACTCCACTATTCTTGCCCGGAGAATCCCGTGGACTGAGGAGCCTGGAAGGCCATGGTCCATAGGGTCGCAAAGGGTCAGACACGACTGAAGCACACATGTGTGTTTACTTCTTAAAGAAACTTCTAAAATGTTTTCCAAAATGGTTGTGCCAGTTTTGTATAGAGTGCTCCAAAGCCATTATTATCTCACTTAGAACAGAGACTGTGGGCACAGGGAGATATGCGGTCTGGTCACCCTGATGCTGTTGGAACTCCAGAGGATGTTTTCTGTGATTTTTAAAGCATCAAAAAGATTAAGCAAGTGGAATTTCAACAAAGAAAGAATTTTGATAAAAGACTTATAAATGTTACTTCTTCTTCCTGTTTACAAATACATATGTGCTGAGCTGTGCTGATTCACTTCAGTCATGTCCGACTCTTTGTGACCCTATAGCCCATTAGGCTCCTCTGTCCATGGGATCCTCCAGGCAAGAATACTGGAGTGAATTGCCATGCCCTCCTCCAGGGGATCTTTCCAGCCGAGGGATTGAACCCGCATCTCCTGCATTGGTTGGCAGGCAGCTTCTTTACCACTGTGTCACCTGAGAAGCCTGTACTCTTCAGAAAAAAGTGCATAGTTCAGGTCAGTTCAATAGCTCAGTCGTGTCTGACTCTTTGCGACCCCATGGACTGCAGCACGCCGGGCTTCCCTGTCCATCACCAACTCCCAGAGCTTGCTCAAACTCATGTCCATTGAGTCGGTGATGCCATCCAACCATCTCATCCTCTGTTGTCCCCTTCTCCTCCTGCCTTCAGTCTTTCCCAGCATCAGGGTCTTTTCCAATGAGCCAGCTCTTCACATCAGGTGGCCAAAGTATTGGAGTTTCAGCTTCAGCATCAGTCCTTCCAATGAATATCCAGAACTGATTTCCTTTAGGATTGACTGGTTTGATCTCCTTGCTGTTCAAGGGACTCTCAAGAGTCTTCTCCAACACCCCTGGCAATATAAGAACAAGGGTCAAAAGTAGTCTTTGATCAGTTCTGCTTCCAATAAAAGAAAAATCCAGGGAGCTCAGGACCTATGATGGGGGTTTGTTCTTGAGTCTCTCTCAGTACAGACACAACAGAGAAGAAAGGCACTGAATACTGAAGTATGTTTTAGAAAAGGGAAAACTGAGCTGCGTTTCCTTGCTCTGATGTTTGTTCATGTGTGTACTCCTCAGGCTGCCTGTTTCTCTCGTCTTTTCGAGTATTGAACATCACCTGTCAGATTTTCCACTTTGTCTTTCAGGCCAAAGATGCCCTAGACAATACTGAAGTTCCTGTTGGCTGCCTTATGGTCTACAACAATGAAGTTGTGGGGAAGGGGAGAAATGAAGTTAATCAAACCAAAAATGTATGTGAGTTGAATAGTATAATTGCAAACATATGACAGTGATGGTAGACGTGGAATGGATTTCTCATGGTTAGTGGCAAGATGAATCTGTGTAGAGTTTGGTGACCATCAGTGGAAGGACAGTTTCCTGAAATCTTTTAAAATGCCTTTTTTTCTGATTATAAAAAGTGATCCATACTGATTTTCAAATTTTTGGATAATTCAGAAAAATTTAATGAAGCAGTAAATTCTTTGGGTCTGATTTTCCATTTCATAGAGCTTTACTTTAACATGAGTAAAACCCAAGAGGGGTTTTATTGCATCAGAGTGTCCATACAGAAGAAATGAGTCCATCTCCATTTTAAGAAAATGTAATATCTGGAAATTCTACTTTATAAGACATATCAATTTAGCTCATATTGTATCCTTCAGTGAGGCTTCCCTGGTAGCTTAGTTGGTAAAGAATCTGCCTGCAATGCAGGAGACCCCGGTTTGATTCCTGGGTTGGGGTGATCTGCTGGAGAAGGGATAGGCTACCCACTCCAGTATTCTTGGGTGTGTAGTACCTTTAATTATTGTGTTCCTCCTAGTCAATTAAAAAGTCACCCTCAATTGATAGCTGTGGAGATATAAAAGGATTGTATAAAGAAAGCTATTCCTATATCAGGTAATTTGGTGGAGTACAGTCTCCACCACCTGCTGTCTCTGAACCTACAGGTACACGTTAAAAGCTTTCGTGACTTTATTGTGGCTAGGTTGAGAAGTTATGAATTAAGAAAACACTTGTTGAATGTGGTATCACCACAGCGTGTTACAGTGAGTAGAAATGAAATCTTAAGTTTTAGGATTATAAGAAGTGCCCGGGGGACTCAAGGATAGCTTATAATCTTAACACCTCTCACGTTGACTTTGATCTTACTTGGGAGCCAGAGAACAAGCTGGGGGTGCTATGAGGACTCTCAAGTTCATTCATCACACCTATCAACAAGAAAACTCAGATTGGGTGAAACACAAGCAAAATAGGAACCCAAATTCACAAAACAATTGTTAGGTGGACATCAAGATGCCCGTAAGATATGTAATAAGCCATGTGTGTGTATGTGTGTTAGTCACTCAGTCGTTTCCAACTCTTTACAACTGCATGGAATGTAGCCCGCCAGGCTCCTCTATCCATGGAATTCTCCAGGCAAGAATACTGGAGTGAATTGCCATTTACTTCTCCAGGGGATCTTCCTGACCCATGGGTCAAACCTGGGTCTCCTGCATTGCCGGCAGATTCTTTACCATCTGAGCCACCTGGAAAGCCCAATAAGCCATAGTACACCAATTAGTGAATCTACAGATACTTATTCGGGAGTAGAATTTTGTGCTTTAAATAATTATCATATCTCCCTGTTTTTTCAGTACAGTGTCTTTAACATGAGAAAGTCGGATGTCCTAGCAACATCTGTCTAAACCCCCAGTGACCTGAGTTTCTTCCACACCTTGAAATTAACCTGGATTTATTTTTTGTATTCTGTGCTCTTTAGAAGGTTACCCTACAATCAGAGTATAGAAAGACTCTTGACCCCAAAAGAGAAGACCTAAGTCCTGCTTTTGGCTCTGCTATCATTAACCTGCCGTCACCACCGCCATCACCTCACCCAGCTGTGTGTCTTTAGTAGCCTCCTAACATACCTTACTTAGCTTCTGGTTCTTCAGCAGTAAAAGAGTTGATTGAGATGATTTAGGTCAGTGATTATTTCTTGAGAACTATGAGGACAGTTGATTCAGTAATTCTGAACCTGATTTCTAAAAAGCACCCGAGTTGGAGGAACTTTGCTTTATTTTTAAGCTCCCCAGTTCGTTCTCGTATGCAGTCAGGTGGGGGAACCTCTTTGGCAAAGAACCTTCCAGCTCTGAGTTTATCATTCTGGGCCAGCAGGGCTCCCATCTGCCTCTGGCTTCCATGGCCCCTTGGCCACTGTGCCAGCACTTCCCACAGGTAAATGAACACCTTTCTGTTTGCCCCACTGAATTTTATGCTTCTGGAGGACAGAGACTTTTTTCCCCACAGAGTTTAGTTCAGTGGCTTGTACATAGTCGCCACTAAGTGTAAGTTTATTGATAAACATGATTATCATGAATACTATAAATAGTTGCCACATAGCAGAGTACATTTATAGTGTTATGTGTGACTGTGCTGCATATAATTCATATCACTTTATGAGATGTAGATATCGGAATTACATTTGGGGAAACTAAGGCTTGGAAAAGCTATGTAACTTGCCCAAAGCTATACAATTAGTAATGTCACAGTCGGGATTCAGACTGAAGTATGGTTGATTTCAAATTTTATGCATTTCTCCAATACTCTACTGCTCCCATAAGGTATCTGAAACTGATACCAAACCTCTGCTTCTCTCTAGAGTCTGCCAGTATATAAGATCTTATCCCAGAGAAAATGTTAAGTGATGATATCCCAGTGATGACATTCTAAATATAGATTTGTTTAGAGTAAGGTTAGTGACAGTCTTGAAAACATATTTGAACCTAAAGCATGTGCTTATGAAATTTCAGATTCCTTGGAAATATTCAGGAACCACAGACATCTTTTTTTATTTGAGACTTATCTCTCTGGTATTTTAATTGAAAGAGTGTCCCCTAAAGTACTTAGCTACTTAACTAAAAATAGAGCACTAATTCCTGTGACATCTCAGATTAGGTATCTTTTATCGGCAAGGCTATGGTACTTGAAGTAGGAAATACACTGTCAGCTGCTAAGGGTGTCCTGAAACCTTTATTTGCTGAAATGTTTGCAGAAACCATAGGCTGGTCTCTCATATTTACTTTGGAATATTTGTCAAATACTGTTACATGTAGTCAACGAGGTCAGTGCAGGCAGCTCTCTTTCCAGGCGACTCGACACGCCGAAATGGTGGCCATTGATCAGGCCCTAGACTGGTGCCGTCGACGCAGCAAGAGTCCTTCCGAAGTGTTTGAACACACGGTGCTGTACGTCACCGTGGAGCCGTGTATCATGTGCGCGGCTGCTCTCCGCCTGATGAGTATCCTTTGACTTCGTACTCGTCTCGGGGGTGGGAGGGAGGCCCCTCCCACCAGGGGGCGTAGCTTATATGTATACATCTGAGGGGCCGGAGGGAGGCTCCTCCCACAAGGGGCGGAGCTTATATGCATACATGTGGCTGATTCACGGTGTTGTACGGCAGAAACCACCACAGCCTTATAAAGCAATTATACTTCAATTAAAAAAAAAAGTCAAAGGCATCAGTGTAAGACAAAAAAAGTCCAGACAATGTCAAAAAACAAAAAAGATTCTACTATGTGAACACAGAATTAGGAAACAACTTTTGGAATTTGTACTGTACACAATACAGTGTTCCTTGGCCAAAACATTTTTTAAGAAAGGTTTTTGAATAATGAAGTTTTTTTTTTTTTTAATATCAATAAACTATAACAAGTGAGAGCAAGAAACGCTTCAAGCTAACTTAAACTGTCAGGTAAAGACAGAACATAAATCAGACTATTTAACAGTGTACATAAGAAAAGACCTGAAGAACACGCACCTATTTTGCCTTTGGTGAACAGATTACAGGTGACTTAAAAATTTCTCTTTCTCTGTTTATAAGTTTTTATTGTTTATTTTTGCCATGAATACCTATTACGTAGAAGGCTTGAAAAATTGTAAGTCAGAAGTAAATACAAAGTGAAAGTACTTATGATACTATGTTGCTGTTCAGTGGTTCAGTCTTGTCTGACTCTTTGAGGCCCCATGGACTGCAGCACGCCAGGCTTCCCTGTCCTTCACTGTCTCCAGGAGTTTGCTCAGACTCTTGTCTGTTGAGTCATTGGTGCCATCCAACCATCTCACCCTCTGTGGTCCCCTTCTCCTCCTGCCCTCAATCTTTCCCAGCATCAAGGTCTTTTCTAGTGAGTTGGCTATTCACATCAGGTGGCCAAAGTACTGGAGTTTCAGCTTCACCATCAATTCTTCCAATGAATATTCAGGGTTGGTTTCCTTTAGGATTGACAGATTTGATCGCCTTGCAGTCCAAGGGACTCTCAAAAGGCTCCTCCAGCACCACGTTTTGAAAGCATCAATTCTTTGGTGCTCAACCTTCCTTATGGTCCAACTCTCACCTCCATACATGACTATTGGAAAAAACCATAGCTTTGAGTATATGGACCTTTGACAGCAAAGTGATGTCTCTGCTTTTTCATATGTTGTCTAGGTTCGTCATAGCTTTTCTTCCAAGTAGCAAGTGTCCTTTAATTTCATGACTGCAGTCACCATCCATAGTGATTTTGGACCCCAAGAACTGTAAACTGTAAATAAATGGGAAGTTGATACAGTTATAGCTCTTTGAATTGTGTCTTTCACAGAGTAAGTGACACAAATACTGAATACAGCAAGTTAGCCTCTAAAGATATTTTTAAAACTTGTTTGATAATTCAGCAATTAGTTGTTGACTCACGCTAGCATATTCTTATGTATTTATTTTGGTTGTTGCTGTTCAGTCGCTCAGTTGTGTCCAACTCTTTACGACCCCATGGACTGCAGCACGCCAGGCTTCCCTGTCCTTCACCATCTCCTGGAGCTTGCTCAAACTCATGTCCGTTATTTTGGTATATGGGTGTAAATCATTTAATCACTAAAAATAATAGAAAGGGCTTTGAGTGTGATAAGACATAGAGTTTCCACTTTGTAAACTCTCTGTCCATCGTGCCGTCCAGAGTGGCTCCGTTTTAGTCTGGTTTATTCTGGGCCACAGTTATATTTGCTTGAGGAAAGAACAGAGGAAAAATCTGTTATTTTGAAGAGGTGAAAATCTCTGGATTAAATTCCTGCCTCCCTTCTGGCTCCAATTCTCTAGTGATTCCAAAATACCTCCTTTAGGAGAGGCCAGAGAGAGCACCAAGCTGCGAGCATTTAGCAAATACACATTCAGTCTCCACTCCATTTGCAGTTGTGAGATGTTAATTTTTAAATCCTTTAAACCTCTTTCTTTTGTGTAACTAGATTGTGAAGTGAAGTGAAAGTTGCTCAGTTGTGTCCAACTCTGTGACCCCATGGACTATCCAGTCCATGGAATTCTCCAGGACAGAATTCTGGAGTGGGTAGTCTTTCCCTTCTCCAGGGGATCTTCCCAACCCAGGGATTGAACCCAGGTCTCCCACATTGCAGGTGGATTCTTTACCAGATGAGCCACAGGGGAAGTCCAGAATACTGGAGTGGGTAGCCTATCCATTCTCCAGCAGATCTTCCCAACCCAGGAGTCAAAGCAGGGTCTCCTGCATTGCAGGCAGATTCTTTACCAACTGAGCTATCGGGGAAGCCTAAAACTAAGTTATATTCTAGAAGGAACTTCCTGAATTAAAGGGTGCTTAGACCTAGAGAAAAACCTCTGGTCTGGCATTGGTGAAATTTGAACCCATGACTCTGAAGAGACTGGAGCCTAAATCCAGCACCTTAGACTGCTCGGCCACGCTACTTGATTGCAAAACTGAATTTTTAAGACTAAGCCCAAGTTTAATTATTTTTAAGGGTAGCGTGGGTTTCCTCTCTAGGATAGCTGTTATAACCCACCCTGGTTTCGCCACAATACGCACTTGAACTGCCTGTTCTCTGTAGAACCTTAATTCTTTCTCAGGAATCCCGCTGGTTGTCTATGGCTGCCAGAATGAAAGATTTGGTGGTTGTGGCTCTGTTCTGGATATTGCCTCTGCTGATCTACCGAGTACTGGGAAACCATTTCAGGTAACATGAACTGTTATACTTTCTCTTTCTTTCTAATTACTCGTATCTCACCTACGGGCTTGTGGGTAATTAGCGTGTTGTCATTATACGAAGGACCCATGACTAAACCAGGTGTGTGCTGGGAGCCTCTGGTCAAGGTCATGGATGCCTCAGTGTAAGATGCAGGTAATCATTTCCAGGTGGGTACTTAGATGTGTTAATGAACAGAATCCCTCCAGAAGGAGAGTTCCAGCCTTCCAAGCTCTCCTCTGACAGTCTTCACCAGCATCATCAGCTGTGTGTGAGGACCCTACCACTATGGGCCTCTCCCCTCCACAGGTGTGCCTGGCTCCATGCTGTACCAAATTTGCATTATACTTCGGCTGTGCTGCTGACTATAGCAGCCATTTACAGTGAATGCACAATATTTTTCACAAAGTCAGTTGTTTTGCTTGATTGCCCTGTACTAATTTTGGCATCTAACAATCAATACCTGATTTCATTTTTTTTCCCCCCTGCCTTTTTGATGTTGAAATTTCCCCCAGGCCCAAGAATCCACTTAGAAATTCTACTTTCTCTTTAACTTTGACGCTTCTCCCAGAGTTTTCATGTTTAAGGCTATGAGCAGAAGGAATTTGAAATGAGTTTGGTCTCTAGACAAATACCAGTTCTCATAAATTGGTTTGATTTTTTTTCTATCTAAGATATAAGGTTAATCCTAAAAGTATTATGCTTTAAAAAGAAAAGGACTTAACAAATGCTGGACATGGTGGGTAGTTAACAAAGACCTTAGATATTCTTGGGAGAATATTAAGTACCTATGAAGGGCTAAATTTGGTTGAATCCCAATGAGAACAAGTTTTGGAAAACATTCTATTTTGAGTTTTCCCAGCTGAACATTGGCTTTCTCAACAAGCCCTGCACTTTTGAGAACAGATGACTTTAACATCACATCAGAAAAGAAATCGTCACAGGATGGAGAGTAAGCAGTACAGTTAGCTTGATCATTAAAACAGTCTGCAAAGTGATTTGCCTTCTTCCAGTTGCTTCTATCAGTAACTCAGATTTTGCTTACATAACTCTTTGCAAGTGAATTGCTGACTCTGTACTTCGTTTATGAGAAAGATCTGAAGAATTCCTCAAAACTTCTGCGCTGAACAAAGATGAGCCGTTAGATATCAGACATGGGTGGAACATTTCTGTCCAATGTGCCAGTGATGTTGCCAGTGACATTACCAGTGACTGCATCACGTTGTGCACCTTTGAAGGGTCCGCATCAAGTCCAGACTCCTTCAAAGGCCTGTGTATTTTGACTTCATTTTATTGCTTTAATTTCTTCCCTTGTACTCCCTTAATAATCACCCCACCGCTATCAGCTGGTTGTCTTACGACCTAAGCTTATTCCTGCTCTTTTCCTGAGATGATCTGCTCAGTCTCTCTAAATATTCTCTAACATTAAGTTTCATCCTCCTACTGTTATCCCAATTTCTTATTCTTTCACATGTTGATCTTTTCTCTGAAAGAATCAAAGGTAGAAGAAACTGAACACTTAAAAAAAATCCTCTGTAGTAAGGTTCGACTAGTTTTTTCTGTAAAAAGCCTGAGAGGAAATATTTTAGCTTTTGTGAGCCACTAATATCCTTGTCACATTTTTGTTTTAAACCCTTTAAAATATGAAAACCATTCTTAGCTGACCATTTCTAGCTGTGGACTGCCAACCCTAACCCTATAGAATCAAACACTAAATGGGCCCCCTGGTAAAGAACAGCAGATAAAAATAGTGCCCAGTGAGCCCTCACAATATGCCCGGTGTTTTAATTAACAGGGGTTATGTTATCTAATCTCATTTTGTTGTTGTCATTGTTCATTTGCAAAGTCATGTCCAGCTCTTTGTGATCCCATGGACTGCAGCATGCCAGACTTCCCTGTCCTTCACTATCTCCCAGAGCTTGTTCAAACTCATGTCCACTGAATCAGTGATGCCATCCAAGCATCTCATCCTCTGTTGCCCCTTTCTCCTGCCTTTGGTCTTTCCCAGCATCAGGGTCTTTTCCAGTGAGTCATCAGGTAGTGAAAATATTGGAGCTTCAGCTTCAGCATCTGTTCTTCCAATGAATATATTCAGGGTTGGTTTCCTTTAGGGTTGACTGGTTTGATCTCCTTGCTGTCCAAGGGACTCTCAAGAGTCTTCTCCAGCACCACAGTTCCATAAGATCAGTTCTTCAGTGCTCAGCCTTCTTTATGGTCCAACTCTCACATCTGTACATGACTACTGGAAAAACCATACCTTTGACTATCTAATCTCATTTAATTTTCACAAAATCCTTTTGGGTTAATTGCTATATTTACCTGTATTTTACATATGAGGGAACTGAGGCATAGAAAGTTGAAGTATCTTACCCAAGATCCCATAACTAGTAGGTGTACTGGGATCACACAGTTAGTTGATTGAAAAATAATAATGAGTTGGTTAGAGTGATGTTTAATTGAGGTCTTTTTTTTGGAAATATACTTCCTTACTGATTTTCCTAATATCCAGGAGGTGCATTAACGTTATCTGAACTATGTTTACATAATGATGTATGTGTTGCCGTTTTTATGGAATACAGCACACATTTTCCTTGGCCTTTGTTCATTCTTAGCTTTCTTATTTCATCAGTGCACCCCTGGATATCGGGCTGAGGAGGCGGTGGAGATGTTAAAGACCTTCTACAAACAAGAAAATCCAAATGGTCAGTTTTCCCCTGCTGTGTGCACATACTTAATCGGTATGAAGCATGTCTGCGTGGGCCTACCTCTTCATTTTCTCTTTCTTTTCTATTCTTTTCACAGCACCAAAATCAAAGGTTCGAAAAAAGGAATGTCACAAATCCTGAACTTGTTCTAATGAAAGACTCATGCCCCTGGGACGACATTCTTGGACAGAAAGCTGTTGACATCATTGAAGCATATGTTTATATATTGTCCATAATTCACGGGAAAATGTTTTCTCATCATTTGCTCTGTTAAGGGAACAAATGAGCACTTTTTAAAAGTCTGACAGTTGCAAACAACTCCCAGATTTTCTACAAGCTGAAAGACCATTTTTAAGAAGGGGAAAAGTTAAAGATTGAGGTTTTAGAAATTAGTAAGCAGTGCCTGTTCTTCATGCCTGGTCCAGGAATGCACTGACTTTCAGAGGATGTGTATCCAGACTCAGTTACTTGCTATGTCTGCCTGGAGAGCATCACCCTACACACACCTGCTCCAGGCCTTTCAGACTTGGGCCCTTTGTTCTTGGCAGCCTCCATGTTCTCCCAGGTTGTGTGTGTGTGGGGGAGGGAGACTTCCTTGGAAGTTGTATTAATATATGAATCATATACATATTGGACCATGATTTTGTGGTCCTTAGAAGAGATTTTTGCTTTTATAAAGCATTTAGAGAAAATGCATACTTTTAAAACACATGTTCGTCATTTAACAGCATACTGCTATCATAAAACCTTATTCATGCCTTCTGTGAGGATGAATAGTCTTAAAAATAAAAGAAATGCCTAAGTGGATGACTCTTTCTTTGTTATTGAGCAACTCTACTGTGCCAGGCTCTGTTTGTTCACTGAAGTGAAAGTTACTTGGTCGTGTTCGACTTTGCAACCCCATGGACTGTAGCCCTCCAGGCTTCTCTTTCCATGGAATTCTCCAGGCAAGAATACTGGAGTGGGTTGCCATTAGCAAAATGAAGTATCCTGCCCTCATGGGGCTCCTAGTCTAACAGGAGGAGACAGACAATGATCATAATAGATTATACAGTATGTTCAGTTCAGTTCAGTCGCTCAGTCGTGTCTGACTCTTTGCGACCCCATGAATTGCAGCACGCCAGGCCTCCCTGTCCAGCACCAACTCCCTGAGTTTACTCAAACTCATGTCCATCGAGTCGGTGATGCCATCCAGCCATCTCATCCTCTGTTGTCCCCTTCTCCTCATGCCCCCAATCCCTCCCAGCATCAGGGTCTTTTCCAGTGAGTCAGATCTTTGCATGAGGTGGCCAAAGTACTGGAGTTTCAGCTTCAGCATCAGTCCTTCCTTCCAGTGAACGCCCAGGACTGATCTCCTTTAGGATGGACTGGTTGGATCTCCTTGCAGTCCAAGGGACTCTCAAGAGTCTTCTCCAACACCACAGTTTAAAAGCATCAATTTTTCGGCGCTCAGCTTTCTTTATAGTCCAACTCTCATATCCATACATGACCACTGGAAAAAGCATAGCCTTGACCAGACGGACCTTTGTTGGCAAAGTAATGTCTCTGCTTTTTAATATGCTATCTAGACTGGTCATAACTTTCCTTCCAAGGAGTAAGTGTCTTTTAGTTTCATGGCTGCAATCACCATCTGCAGTGATTTTGGAGCCCCCCAAAATAAAGTCTGACACTGTTTCCACTGTTTCCCCATCTATTTCCCATGAAGTGATGGGACCAGATGCCATGATCTTAGTTTTCTGAATGTTGAGCTTTAAGCCAACTTTTTCACTCTCCTCCTTCACTTTCATCAAGAGGCTTTTTAGTTCCTCTTCACTTTCTGCCATAAGAGTGGTGTCATCTGCATATCTGAGGTTGTTGATATTTCTCCTGGCAATTTTGATTCCAGCTTGTGCTTCTTCCAGCCCAGCGTTTCTCATGATGTACTCTGCATATAAGTTAAATAAGCAGGGTGACAATATACAGCCTTGATGTACTCCTTTTCCTATTTGGAACTAGTCTGTTGTTCCATGTCCAGTTCTAACTGTTGCTTCCTGACCTGCATACAGGTTTCTCACGAGGCAGGAGGGTGATAAGAATTATGGCAAAAAGAAAAAGAACAAGGCAGAGGGGGTGGGCATGCCACTCAGTAGGAGGAATGGTTGCAGAATTAAATAGAATGATTCATTATATCTGAAATCAAGCACAGCTATTTCTCTATGAAAATCCAGATTTAGAATTTAAAATCTAGAATGTAAAAGTGACTTCCCTGGCAATCCAGTGGTTAAGATTCTGAGTTTCCACTGCAGGTAGCAAGGGTCCATCCCTGGTTGGGAAACTAAGATCCCACATGCCATGCAGCATGGCCAAAAAAAAAAAAAATCTAAAATGTCGAAGTGTGAGCACAGCCCTAGAAAGGGTATCCACAGCAGGAAGTTCGGATACTCACCTTCCTGACTGTAGCAGGGGTTGCCACTATGAACCTCAGCTTTGCAGAGCCTCTTGGGGATGCTCTGCGTCTGCCCAGAAGGGGGCCTCGCTGTTCCATTAGAAACCCAGCTCCGAGCCTTGGAGGGCAGCTCCTTCTCGGTTGCATTTCTTCAGTGGATTCATTTCCTTGATGCAAAGCATCTGTATTTGTTGGTTCTGCCATTTGAGTGATGCCTCTGACTTGTTTGTTTTGAATTACATTACAGGCTGGAATGTAATTGTGGTGAAAGGATTTTTATATTGCCGAGAGTAGCAGCTAATCACAGTTACATGCTACAGAGGGTTTGTAATGGCATGGTTTTGTACGTGTGTGTTTTTAACTGCATTTGAGAAGTTTTATGGAGAAGAATATGCATGACTTTTAAAATCTGTAATAATTTTGCATGTACCTTCCATTCAATTTCAGCTACTTTAAAAATGATCTTCTCATTAAATTTTAGTGCTTTGACTAGTTTATACATTTTTGTCGTTGGTCATGATTCATTTCTGCTTCTTAGGCTTTTCTGCAAGTGGATTTCATTGTACTTGTTGTCTTCGTGTCATTTTCTTGGGGATTATTTGCAGACAAAAAACCTGAGAGCTTTTTTTCTGGGAGTAGCACCCCGTAAGTTCAGCCACACTTATGTCTTATGTCAAATAAGTTCATGGTGTTAGTCCCTCAATCGTGGCTGACTCTTTGTGACCCCATGGACTGTAGCCCACTAGGCTCCTCTGTCTGTGGAATTCTCCAGGCAAGGTTGCCATTTCCTTCTCCAGGGCATCTTCCCTACCCAGAGAGTGAACCTGGGTCTCCAGCGTTGCAGGCAGACTCTTTACCGACTGAGCCACCAGGGAAGCTTGAAACCTCTTAAGTTATTGGTAAACATTATTAGATAAAATTACTGACTGAAATTTGGGGGAAAATGAATAGTGAGAGTATCTGGGATACAAAGCCAAAGCCGAAAATAGTATCTGGATATTTTAACCCAGAGATAGTCACTACTAAAAGGATCAAGAAAATAATAAAACTATAAATAGGGAAGGATACAAAAGCCTTACCAATATACGTACGTTCTTTGCTGTTTTGAAGAATGTATACATATTCCAAATTCCTAAGCATTGCTGAAAATTTTAATTTTGGTTATTATCTTTTTGATTCTTTCTCCACCAGCTGAGTTATAGAGTAGTCTCTTCTAAATGTTTGGTCTTAGGCATTGCTTTGGCGAACAATCAGTTTGAATAACCTACTGAAGATTGGACGTGGGCACCTCCAGCTACCCCAGCACCACTGTGGGCTCACAGACATGAAGGTTGTGGGATTTTGGTCCTGCTTCCTCAGTCGCCACACATTCTCTAGCTACATAGACATGGCTTAAAGTATTATTCCATTTCAAAAGATTGAATCCAACTGATTGATACTGATGGAGCATGTCTAAGGGGCCAGCGGAGAGGTTTGCTTTGTGTATGAGATAATTCTGCAAGTTGTGGGATGCAGAAAGGTTTTAGAATCACAGCCTTGTTTAGAGAAATTAGTGGGAAATGTTTGCATCTGAGTTGCTAGAGTATCCAATGGTTACTGCTCCGTACACTGGACTCTGTTCACTGGGTGGTGTGTAATGCTTTGGCAGGCTTCAATCACTGATAAAAGATCATGTTAAAATATCTTTGTGCTTTCTTGTGACTTGGCACAAGCCTCCCTTCCTGTGTTGTATTTGGAACATCATGGAGAGAAAACAGATAGCCAAGAACTCCAGTGTAGGCTAGAACCGTTAATTTTTCTTTAAATGCTATTTGGAAATAATTTCAAACTTAGAGGAAAGTTGTAAAAATAGCTATATGTCCCTTATTCTTTAAACCTATTAACATTTTGTACTTTTAGCTTTATCATTTGATTTCTATTTTTCTCTTTCTAAATATATATATATACAATATATAAAACATATATATATAAAACAATATATATATATTTTTTGAACCATTTAGTAGAAAGTTACATATATCATATTGATAGACTCCTCTATTGCTTAGTGCTTATTTGCTCTGCTCGGTCATGTCTGACTCTTAGTGACCCCATGGACTGTAGCCTGTCAGGCTTCTGTGTCCATGAAATTTTCCAGGCAAGAATATTGGAGTGGGTTGCCATCTCCTCCTCCAGGGGATCTTCCCCATCCAGGGACTGCACCCGCGCCTCTCACGTCTCCTGCATTGGCAGGTGGATTCTTTACCATTGGTACCACCTGGGAAGCTATATAAGAACTTCTTTTATATATACACTCATATAGTTCTTATATAATCATGGTATAGTCATTGACTTCTGTAAGTTTAACATTGATATAATATTTTTATCTAATATACTATTTGTATTCCAGATTTGGCAGTTGACACCTTAACATTCTTTAGAGACTCTTCCCCACTCCCCTGCAATATCAGATCCATTCTAAGGTCAGATGTTGCATTTGATTGTCAAGTATCTTTAGCTTCTTTTATTCTAGAACATTCCCACAGCCTTCATCTCTCGTGACATTAAAAAAAATAATACAGCCCTTCTGCCCCCTACTTCCTTTTTAGTTTTTAATATTGGTGTTTCCTCATGATTAGATACAGGTTATGCGTTCTAGGTGATAAGATGTTCTTCTCAGAGTGTCACATCTGGAGGTCCCCAAAGGCCATCTGTCCCTCACTGGTGATGTTAATTTTAGCCACTGGGTGAAAGTGTTATCTGATTTCTTTGCTATATAATTACTCCTCCCCCCAACACACTCCCTTGCAAGGAATATGCAGTCTGGGGAGAGGAACTATTACATTTTTTAAAAGAAAATGTATTTGACATTGATGGAAAGAAAATTAATAATATATATTTCAAAGCAACTGTTAAAATTATTTGATTGTGTTCTTCCTCTTTTAGTATGTCTGCCAAAATTTATAAAATTCTTCACAAAATTCTTTTCCTAATAATATATAAATAGGGATGTCTTAAAAATCAAAAGGCAACCTCAGAAATAAGTTCTTTCCTAATCTTTTCCTCAGCAGAACAAATAGTTCTGTCAATTTAATTCTATATCTGATAAGACCAGACTCTTGGAAAAATAGGTCTAAGATGTTACTGGCTTCACAGATGGCCTACAATGGTCCAAGAGGATCTAGGTAGGTAGCTGTTTGGTCATAAAATGTGAGTTCTCTTGGGTTTCCATAGAGATATCTAGACTTAAAATGTTTTAAGCATTGCTACTTTCAAAATGACTATCAGTAAAAATAGCAAAAGCCAAGGCTCTTTTTGAAAAAAAAAAAAAAAATTAAACATTTTTTAAAGTAGTGAGTTTCCTGTTTAAAAATCCGTGTTGAAGCCAAAGCTTGTCCTTCCCAGTCGTTCTGCCTCAACTGGTCTTGAACAGCCCTGGGGAGACGAGGCATCGGGAATTGCTCTCCCTGCCTTTTGGCAAGGAAATGAGACTACACTGACCTCATCTATGAAGAAAACTGCCAACTATTTTCTTCCTCCGAAAATCGTTAATTGTGTGGTGAGGAAAGGGGTGGTGGGTGACGTTGTTATTTTTGTGGTAAGACTGGCGTATGTTCCGGTGAAAGTTTGACATCTTTAGGATCTTTGTTTTTTCAAGTCGAGTTAATAAAAGCAGGCTCATGGGATTATTTCTCACCTTATTTTTAAGTGATCTTTGGGCTCCATACCACGTATCCATGGCTACTACTGAGACCTCGTGATGTGGTTGAGGAAGCATGAACTTGGGAGTCTGGAGCAGGAGCCGGAAAACTCAGCCTGCTGTCTGTTTGGGTACCACTCACAAGTCAGAAACGGTTTTAAGTTTTTAAATGGTTGAAATAAAATCAAAAGGAGATTTTAGTGACCCATCAACATATGAAATTCAAATGTCAGTGACCGTGAATTCGGTTTTGTTGGGACAGAGTCACACCCATTTGTTTCTGTATTGTCTGGGGCTGCCTCTGTGCGATAGTGGCAGAGCCGACGAGCTGTGATGGAGACCTGTGGCTCCCACGTCTAAAATATTGTTTCTGGCCCTTTAAGAAAATGTATCCTACCCCCCCTGGTCTAGAGAATATAAAATGTTGAGATTGGATTTCTAAGGTGCTTATTCAAGTTCTGTGACTTTGGAACTGAATCACATGGTTCCTTGCACAGCTGTGGTGAATTGCTTCAGTACTGTGATTCATTCTTTAAGTCGGTTTATAAATATGAAAGAGAGATCCAAGACACTAAAGTATAAAATATTTATCTGGGCTTAGAATATTTTGTTTCCTTACATACACTTTAAGAGAGTGTCAAGGAGAAAAGATACTTTATCGTTTTATTTGGGTTTAGAATAAAAAATACATTTTATTCATCATTGTCTTATTAAAAATGTTAGCAAATATTTGTCACGTTTAAGAACTGTGACTATAATTTCAGAAATCTCTTGGACCCTTTTAAAAAGCAAGATTTAAACAAAACCTATCTCCATACCATTCCCATCACTGCGCTTTCCCTAATTTTCTTGGGGAACAAGCTTGATAGCCCTTTGCTGCTAGAATCTCATATATAGTTTGAGGAAAAGACAAAGTACAAATATTTATTAGGTATTGTGTGTGCATGTTTTGTTTTTACCTGGCTTTGAGTTCAGGACAAAGTCTTATGCATAATAGATGTGTGTATGTGCTCAGTTGCTCAGTTGCTCATTTGTCTCAGACACTTTGTGACCCCATGGACTAAAGCCCACCAGGATCCTCTGTCCATGGGATTCTCCCAGCAAGAATACTGGAGTGGGTTGCCATTTCCTCCTCTAGCGGATCTTCCTGACCCAGGGATTGACCCCGCGTCTCCTGTTTTGCAGGCAAATCCTTTAACACTGCGCCCCCTGAGACTCCCAATAGACAGAGACGATGTCAATTCTAAATTGCACAGTGAAGAAGTATTTGAGGCAGACTTCATGGAGAAGGAGGGACTGTACCCTGAAAGGCAAGTAGGATTTGAGAACGCAGGGGAGAGGGCGAAGGGCAGCATGTGCAGTATCAGAGTAAGGAAGAGACGGTGGTGTGACGACCCAGGCGAGGGCTGTTTGGACCAAGTTACAAAGGCCCCTACTTGTGAGAAGGAGTTGTTTTTCATTCTGTCTCTGATGCGAGTGATTCCGTGCTCCTTCCTGAGTACGTGTGGTTGGGGGAGGTTCTGACCCTCCTGTCCCTGAGGTAAAGCCACTGGACTCTCACATCACGAGGCAAGATCTGAACTGTGGGGATGCAATGTGTCAGAAACAGCTGCTGACGTTTACCTCAAGTATGTGCCAGGCTCTTTTCACATGTTACCTCAGTAAACCTCACATCAACCCTAAGCATTGGTACGGTGATCATCTGCATTTACACCCAGAAACCCGAGGCTCCGGGAGGCTCAGTAACCTGTCCAGACACAGAGCTCTGAGTATTTGTATTGGTCAGAATAGGCTAGTTTATGCCACGGGAACAGCCCTCACATTTCAGTGGCTTAAAGCAAATATTTAACTCTCTCCTGCTTTTCTTCAGGTCAGGCCAAGGCCTTGGGCCACCATCTAGGACATGGTCAGTCGTGGTGGCAGGGAGATGAGAGGCTGGCAAGCAGTGAAGCAGGGCTTCCCCCTTGACTGTGCGTGCGCACGGCCTGGGGAGCTCGTTAAGGGCTCACGGTGAATCTGCACTCCTTCCGGGTGATCCTCTGCTGCTGGACCGTGGGCCACTCTTGAGTGAGGAGGGCTTACTGGCTTTTGCCCAGAAGAGTCTCATCTCTTCTCACATAGGAGTTAAAGTCACACAGACACGCCCAACTTCAGGGTGGCAGTAAATGTAATCCATCTATCTCAGGAGGAGGAGAATGGTAATATTTGTGAACAGCCCTCATGAAGAATGGGAAGACGTGAAGCTAGGATTTGAATTCCTGCAGGCTGTCTCCAGAGTGCATGCTTTTTCTTTTCTTTTTTAAAAAAGGCTTCTGTTTTCATGTTTACTTTCCCTGATTTTATCTTACATTTTTTAACCATTTAAAAAAATTGAAGAGTAGTAAATTTACAAGGTTGTGTTAGTTTCAGGTGTATAGCAAAGCAATTCAGATGTATCTATATCTTTATTCTTTCCAGATTCTTTATCATTATAGGTTATTACCAGGTATTGAATATAGTTCCCTTTACTGTACAGGAGGTCCTCGTTGTTTACCTATTTTATATACAGTAGTACGTGCTCTTGGTCATCACTCCGTATAATCACAGGTGTCGATCCATTCGCTATGGAGAAAGCGCAGAACGGTGGCGGGCGGCCAGGTGGGGCAGCCCTCAAGACCGATCAGTTGCCGTCTACTTGTGTGACAAGTGTCGGGTGTCCCAGGCAGCCTCGTGTCAAAGGCAGCGGTTCTCAAGGTGGTGTCGCAACTCTGTGAAATGTTTCAATCCATTTTTCTTTTCCTTAATAGTGTGCTGACATCTCTGAATTATTTTTGTTCAAAGCATACCTTAGAATGGATGCAAGCCTTTCTTGATGACACTGTCTCTCATCTAATATTCTGCTGTGCTTTCTTGTTTTGGAGAAGGGGTGGGGTTAAAGCCAGCATTCAGGGAATTGTACACGAGCCTGGGAATGCCCACGGGGGTGTGTTCACACACCATTCATCATGTGTGTTTGTGCAAAGTGCTCTGGAGTTGCCGGTCTGGAGGAGTCCTGGGCTTGGGGTCAGCACAACAAACTCAGTTCCCATCTGATTGTGGCTGAAAAGCAGCCTGTCTGAGCCTGCAACCTACCCCCATGCCTAAAAACTTCTGAGATGGTCCTTAAAAATTGGAAATTGTGGGAGTGAGTGGTGGATACCAGCCCACGTTACAGTCTTTATTATTTTTCTTGGTAATCTTCCCATCATTTTTTTAAAAAATTATTTATTTTTAATTGGAGTATAATTGCTTTACAATGGTGTGTTGGTTTCTGCCATACATCAACATGAATCAGCCATAGGGATACATATGTCCCCTCCCTCTTGAACCTCCTCCCTCTCACCTCCCACCCTCTAGGCTGTACCAGAGCACCAGTTTGAGCTGCCTGCATCACACAGCAAATTCCCACTGACTGTCTGCTTTATGTATGGTGATATATATGTTTCAGTGCTTTTCTCTCAGTGTCCCACTCGCTCCATCCCCTACTGTGTCCACAAGTCTGTCTCTATTGCTGCCTTGCAAATAGGTTAATCAGTACCATTTTTCTGGACTCCACATACATGCATTAATACATATTTGTTTTTCTAACTTACTTCACTTCACTCTGTGTAATAGGCTCTAGGCTCATCCACCTCATTATAACTCTCTTTGAATGGGGCAAACAGACCTGGGTTCCTTACGGCACAGAACTGAGTGGACATCACCCCTCCTTTGACCTTCCAGAAAGATCACAGAAAGCCCAGCTCTCATTCCCACTGCAGCCCAGTTTGCAATCATCTCCCAGGCTGAAGCAGAGATGAACTCTTCAGAAACATTGGTTTCTGCAAGGCCCTGACCACCTTATGGAAAACCTGACCTGCAAATGACACTTGTTTCTTCCATCCTCTAATATTGCGTGTGCTGCCCTTCACCCGCTTCCCTGCTGTCCCAGATCCTACTTGCCTTTCAGAGTACAGCCAGTGTCCCTCCTTTTCCATGAAGTCTGCCTCAAATAAAATTTGAACCACCCCCCCCAACAAAGGAGATAGAGGTACATATCAGTTTTATATAATAATTAGAGATGAGATTTCAGAATTAACCCATTACGCTAGTTGATTTCAATCAGCCATCTGAGAAAATGGGCCTTGACAGTCTTTCTTTTGGAAAATCAAAATTGCCATGTTGAAAAATGCTTTCACCTCTGCCCACTTTATCTGTCGTTAATCATGGGAAGAGCTGAAGGAAGCAGATTGCTTCTCCAGAGGCACCTTTTTCATGTAATGCATGTAGTTCAATTAAAATATGCAGATGAATGCAAAGTTAATAATTAAGGGAATGGAAGAAACAAAGTCTTGCTATTTTTATTAATTACTTAGGCTGAAACCTACAGTATGACTTTTTAAAATTAATGGAACAGAATTCTACTGCTCGATCATTCTAATCCTAGTCCTAAAATGTACTATCAATCATCTTTCTCAGCTGTTAGTACCCTTTGGCAAAAGGCGTATCCCTCCATCAGCTGGAGCTTTCCAGATGGCTCAAGGGTAAAGAATTCACCTGCTGATGAAGGAGATGCAGGAGATAAGGTTTGATCCCTGGATCAAGAAGACCCCCTGGAGGAGGAAATGGCAGCCTACTCTAGTATCCTTGCCAAGAAAATCCCATGGACAGAGGAGCCTGGCAGGCTACAGTCCATAGGGGCGCAAAGAGTTGGACAGGCCTGAGTGGCAGAGTGCACACACACTCCTTCAGTGAGGCTGACTTCCCAGGGAAGTCCTTTCAACTTTCAATCTAGTCTCAGCTGACATTGCTAGAAAGCCATTTCTTTCAATGACATTTCGATATTGGAGGCCTCAGTAAGTTAAGGATGTCAGCTTGATTTTTATATTGGCAATGTCCACCATTCTGATTCAACGGCTAAACCATTTCAGGAAAGATGGAACTTCTTCCTGACCTGAGAGGAATTCCATTTTCTTGGTGATGAGCTCTGTGGCCAGAATGGCCCAGGGAACCTTGCAGGCCTGCCACCTTCGCGGTGGGATTTCCTCCTCAGTTGAGCCTGAGACTCCACACAGAGGCTTTTTTTTTTTTTCCCCCAACCCTAAGCACATTTTATCAACTTCATAATCCTCAAGCATGACTGTACTCTTCCCTTCAAGGTCTTGCAGGCTCCGTGAACGCTTTTCCAACGACTCCAGCCCACAATCACCGTTTTGTTCAAACTCCTATTTAGTGTCACATAGTTTAATAGTCAATTGACCTCTAATTACAGTAATTAGATTGTAAGCTCCTCAAAAGCAAGGATTTAGCCCGATGCTAGGCCCAGAGGCGGTTTTGGTCAGTGCTGACTGACTGATGGATTTGCAGTTCTGGATGGTTTCCAGCCAGCAGGAAAAACGGGTGAATTAGCACAGCCGAGAGCACCCTGTCGGCTGGCTGAGCGCACCCTCCATCTTTTTGTGCTTTGCCAGAGGCCACTGGTCACTGCCAGGCAGCCCAGAGAGCATCACCTAGAGCCCTGGTGATTTCTTCCAGATCCTTTCTTCTCATTTAGAAACCTACATTTTGAGCTGGGGCTTGCCATTTCCCATTCCCTGTTCTGAGAAATCAGGAAGAAGCAGCGGGAGAGAGGGGCAGAGAGGTAAACATTTTAGATCTGTTTTGCTAGAACCTTACTTTCCTGTGCAGGCATCACAAATA
Source organism: Cervus elaphus (assembly GCF_910594005.1). Lineage (NCBI taxonomy): Eukaryota > Metazoa > Chordata > Mammalia > Artiodactyla > Cervidae > Cervus > Cervus elaphus. The sequence goes on along the minus strand of NC_057840.1, from coordinate 27,332,671 downwards.
AAATGAGGACACGTTGCACATTTCAGAGTGAGGAAAATGCTGTGCAGAGATTGATTTATACAATTTTTTTTTTTTGCAAGATTAGTCCAGAAGTTGGATTAATATTTTAATCATATTCTCTTGAGAGGAAAAGGCAGCTGGTGAAATTGTTGGAGGTGACATGCCAATCTACATAGAAACCAAGTGTGGTTTGGAGACCACCATGGAAATAATAACTTCAGTCATTAAGTGGAGAATGAAAGGAAGAAAGAAACCAGATAAGTTTTCCAGGATCAAGAAGTTATTTTTATTATAAACTAACCTTAAGGAGACCATAGGCTTTATTATTATTTTAACATTTAAATTCAAATACTGATGGCTTTATCTTTTCACTGCTGATTACTCTTTGGCAGAGTAAGCCATGAGGGCTATAGAAAATCTTTCATCTTTTTCTTTTTAAGTTGCCATTTTCATTGTGTATATAAGCTCAGTTGTGCAGGCAAAGCCTGGCAGGGAGCACAGAGTGTCACAATTTGTGTCTTGATATAGAATTTCTCTCCTCCTGTGAACTTGGCTTCCCAAGGCCTGAATTCTAACAGTTGGTACAACTGCACTGGCATCCTGAAATCTGAAGGAAGAGGCCTTTCTCTCTGTCTTTTTGTTTGTCTGTTTGTTTTCTCACAGGCTTGGGTAACACAAAATTTTTACAATTGTCTGTAGCTGGCATTAGAACTAAGTGTCTGGAATGTAACGTGTTGGGCTCTGGGAAATGCAGTCTTTTGCTTGGGAACTGCTCTCAGTTGGAAATTGATGTTTAGATTAATACTGGGAATTTGTTTGTTCTTTTGAAATTTGTGAAATTAAGGCTGGTACTGTGGTACTGTGATGTTCGGGTGTGTTTTGTTGACCCTTAGATATTTCAGAAAAGAAGAAAATGAGAGCCTTAGGGTTGAAATGATCAAACTTTGAAGGTGTTAAGGCTCTCCTCCAATTACCCTGGCAGATGGCCCAGGGGGCAGCTGCTAACAAAGGATCGCAGATTCCACCCAAAGGCCTGAATACCATCTCTGCTGCCTGGAACTGAGTCAGTAAAAGGAAATAGGGTTGGGCAGAATTTTGGACTGAGATTTCTCTGTAGCAGCAACAGATTGAACTGATAATAGGAGAAAGTTTGTATTGTTAACTTTTACAAGGTGGCAGTCAATTTCGGGAATTTTACAGTGCTGGCGTATTGTTTGGGCCATATTTTCATCTGGTGCTTATTGTCCACCCTGCTTGGTTAGATAGCATAGCTGAGCAGGACCCAAGAGGAGAGAGAATTGAGGCTAACTGTGGCATTGGGGCTAATGCAGTTAATGCCCTGATTGTTTCAGCAGCTTTTGGGGCCACAATAGAGAGGCATTCATAAAATCCCCGAAGAAATAACGTGGCCTACTCTTTGACTCCTGGAGGACACAGAGGAAGAGAATTTAGGAGCCGACATGGAGGAAGTAGCTCCATGAAGGAGAAGGTAAGCCTTTTTTCGGTTTCCGTCATGATCTCTACTTTCCTGTGGAGGTCAGTAACTCTCAGAGTAGACTGTGGCTCCCACGGTTAATTTCACTGGATTAGTAAAAGAAATAGCAAAAAAAAAAAAAAAGGGAAGAATGTTGATGTCTAAAAGAAGGCGAGTCACTTGTCTATTCATGTTACTGATTGGTTAGGTGAAGGGCATTTGATTTGTCTTTGCGCTAATGGACATAGTTATAGGGCAAAGTTAGAAGTCACTTTGGACTTTTTCTCAAAACTCTGAAGGGAGCTAGGTGAGATGGAATGGGACCCGCTGAGAAGCATCAGTGGCTTCAGCCACACTCATGGAAGAGGAGAAGATACAAGTTCTGGAGGTGTGCTCAGTTGTGTTAGACTCTTTGTGACCCAAGGACTGTAGCCCGCCCTCTGTCCCCAGAATTCTTCAGGCAAGAATACTAGAGTGGGTGCTGTGTCCTACTCCAGGGGATCTTCCTGACCCAGGGAGATTGAACCCAAGTTGCTTGCATCTCCTGCATTGGCAGGCATATTCTTTGTCACGAGCGCCACCTGAGAAGCCAATGTTTACACAGAGTTCAATACTATTATTTTGTATCCAGGCCTATTAGGCTCACCTGACTCAGATAGTAGTATTCTCTGCGATCCAGCCTAGTTAGAAATGGAGCTGACAGAACACAGACTCATCTGTTAGAATAACTAGTAATTGCTGATGTTTATTGTCTTTATCATGTGCCGGGCACGGCTGTGAGAGGCTTTGCAGCTATTTTGTGATTCTTGCAGCAACCTTGAAGGTTATTGTTCTTTTTCCCACTTAAGGAGTGAGTGAATTTAATGTGCTCAAGATCACAGAGCTAGCAAGGGGCAGAACCAGAATTTAAACTCGAGAGCTCCATTTCCTCACCATCACATTGAACTATTTCAAGATTACCCGAATAGGAAAAGAACCAAAAGGATGAGGATTGTTCATCCTTGCCCAGCCCTCTGCTGGAACAAAAATCTCATAACTCGAGTTTATTCATGAGCCTAGACTTTGGCTTCTGTCAGTAGGTTGTGAATATGAATGTCTTTCCCTACTCTGTGTGTGGGGTTTTTTTTTTGTTTGTTTTGTTTTATGTTTTTTAAAAATTTAACAAAGTAAATCTTGTAGAAGGAAAAGAACTGTTTTACTTATAAGAACAGATTTCAGGATACTTACAAGCTTAAAAAATAAAACTGCCTGGTTCTTTGGAAGAAACAACTGGAAGTAAAAACTGGAAGTAAAATTGCATGATTTTATAAAAAAACTTTTCAATGAGACAGGTTGTGTTCAGGGGGGCTTCCCTGGTAGCTCAGCTGGTAAAGAATCCGCCTGCAATGCAGGAAACCCCGGTTCCATTCCTGGGTCAGGAAGGTCCCCTGGAGAAGGGATAGGCTACCCACTACAGTATTCTTGGACTTCCCTGGTAAAGCTAGTAAAGAATCCGCCTTCAATGTGGGAGACCTGGGTTTAATCCCTGGGTTGGGAAGATCCCCTGCAGAAGGAAATGGCTACCCACTCCAGTATTCTGGCCTGGAGGATACTTACAAGCTTAAAAAATAAAATTGCCTCGCTCTTTGGAAACTGGAAATAAAATTGCATGATTTTATAAAAAAAACTTTTCAACGCAATAGGTTGTGTTCAGGATCCACAGATGAACTGCCCATACCTTTGCATATTCTGTAACTGTTTCTCCAAAGTAACAATACACATTATTATTTTTATTGTTAGAATCATCATTAGGTTCTGTACTAAGTGATTTACATGTATGTTCTCACATTGACATGTATGTGATAGGTACCACCATTATGTGTCAGTTGTCTATTGTCACAGCAATGTTATGTAACAAAACCCCACAAAACCTCAGTGGCATATGTAAATAGTTATTTATTGCTTATACTTGCAGGGTGGCAGGGTGACTGGTTAAATCGATCTGCCAACCTTGACTGGACTGGCTCATGACCTGTACCATTTGATTCAGTGAAGACAGATCTAGCCTGACGTTGGCTGGGATAAGTGGGGGCAATTCAGTTCCTCCATTCGCATCCCTTCTTCAGAAGTCTTGGACTGGGCGTGTACTGTTGTTAACTGCAGAGTGCCAGCTCTGAAAAGGCCTAATTGCATAAGTCCCTTTCAATCTTCTTGCAACATGTCTGTTAATATCTCATTGGTCAAAACAAGTCACATAGCGTAAGGATGTGGAATAATGCCCTCCATCCCTTTAAAGAGCATTGGAAAACAGCATGGCAAAGTGTACAGACACAGGAAATGCTGAACAACTGGGCCCATTTTTGCAGTCTATTACATATTCTCTTTTTACAAATGGAGAACCTGACAGATAGTAAGTGTCTTGCTTAGGGTCACATAGACATATTAAGTGACAGAGCTTGAATTTAAACCTAGGTTTGTCTTTTCACAAAGCTGGAGCTCTTAATGATGTCAGTTCAGTTCAGTCACTTAGTCGTGTCCAGCTCTCTGACCCCATGGACAGCAGCATGCCAGGCTTCCCTGTCCATCACTAACTCCCAGAGCTTGCTCAAACTCATGTCCATCAAGTTGGTGATGCCATCCAATCATTTCATCTGTTGTACCCTTCTCCTCCTGCCTTCAATCTTTCCCAGCATCAGGGTCTTTTCCAATTAGTCAGTTCTTCTCATCAGGGGGCCAAAGTATTGGAGTTTCAGCTTTAGCATCAGTCCTTCCAATGAACATTCGGGACTGATTTCTTTTAGGATGGACTGGTTTGATCTCCTTACAGTCCAAGAGACTCTCAAGAGTCTTCTCCAACACCACAGTTCAAAATGATGTATTATACTATACTTAATGATGTATTATACTATAAATGCAAGATTTAGAATCTATCCCTGCCTCCAACTCCTTTACAGATCTTTTAACTCCATTATTACACATCTTAATCAATGAAGACAAAATGCAGCTGTTGATAATATATCATGAGAATGCTGTGAGGAGTAATAAATGTTAGCAGATTCAATGAAAAAGTACTGGGTATTATGATCAAAGAAATATGCAGACTTTTAAATCACTGCCTGACCTCATTTTACATTTTGTAGTCTTTCAGATCTCTCTCACCAGCCACAGTTGAGAAACACAGTGAGTATAAACTTTCTTAATATTCTCACTCCGACCTCTGTCAAATCATCCTACCAATGCCTCATTCTGCCTATATTAGCAGTAATTATACATGGAAATTATACCCTATACAAATTTATTTTTCAAAGTAATTTGATCATAATACCTTTAAGATGGTCCAGAAAGTTGTATGTTTTAACAGTTGATGAATGTGGACTGTTAACTGATAGAAAATTTAGTTTTTCCATCAACTGCCCTTTTAACAGACATCTCCTAGCCTAGTTTTGCTTTGTAACTTGCGGCTACTGCTGTTATTCTTTTTATTAAGTCAATTTTACGGCAAATGTTTTGAAGAAAGTTGAAAATTTTTATCTACTCCTGTTGACCCTAAAAGCAAACCAGCAGAAGGGCACATTCAGGTGCACTGCTTGCTAACAATGCATTCCTGAAAGAGAAATTTCATGGCATGCCCTTTGTCTCTTGGTCTTCTGGTCCTATCCTGGACCACTGACAATATAACAGAGACAACTTTCGGCTGCTCAGAAAAGAATTTTTTTTTTTTTTTTTTTAACAAAGTTCTGAGGACCACTGAGGATCTGTCAGGGTCTTTGTGAGTGCCCTGTGGATCAGAAAAATTTTGAGGATCACCATGGAAATAAAGAATTAGGAGGAGAGACTAGAAAGAAAAGGGAAGTTTTGAAGAGAGGTGATCCCCTCTAAAGATGAGGGGATGCTGGTTCTGGAGTGAGGGGAATAAGCAAAGCTGATGGGTTGCAATCAATATACAGATGATTGGGGGAGACTGAGAAGTTCAATTCAGATTCTTTGTGAACATAAAGACTTGAGGAACTTGTGTATGGGCTGTATCTCCTCCTTTTAGAACTTACAATATATATGACACTCCCCTGCTCTCCCACAAGACCATAGACTTAGTGAAGGCAGGAACTGTATATGTCCTGAGTGGTGTAATCACGGGATAGCCCAATGCATCGCAATGAGCTTACACTCCACAAATATTTGTTAGTCAGATGTCCCAGAGTCAGCTAGTACTTCTGTTGTTTTCCTCTAGCAAAACATCAAAAACTGCCTTTATCTTGTGTAACAGAAGAATAACCCATGAGTTGGATGTAATATGGGAATTAAAGAAAACATAATACCAGTCTTTGTGTCCTGAAGGAAATGTCTCTCACTGTGGAAGAGAGAGAAGGAAGGAACATATTGTAAATCCAGAGACCTGTGTTCTCCTGGTAGCTCTGGTCTTGATCTTGGTCACATGACACATCGGCAGCTTTACCATTTATAAAATAGAAATAACAAATGATGTGTTATGCTTGGAAACATTTCAGAACTGAAAGTACCAAATCGATACGAGGTACTATCATTGGGTAACACACAGTTTAAACTGGAAAGAAGAACTCCAGATGCAGAAGCCGTGTCTTTTGTCTTTTTCATCTTGCACACAACTGCAGGGCCTAATGTGGTTCATGGTCGATAATTGGCACTTGGGCTGTGTTTATGGAATTAACGAATGATCCTAAACTGCAACAAAGAATCATAAAGATGATTTCAGATAGTTATTTCTTTGTTCATAGATAGAGATTTTTCACATATGAGTAGTATCATGCAGTTGAATTATTAAAAACTTATGTAAGACATATAGAGTTGTAAGGTGGAGTTTCTGCCCTCAGGAAACTTCCTATCTCATTGGTACACAAGATTTAATTAGTTACTCTTTACTCAAATTAAACAGTAATAAAAGACAATGGGAGGGACTTCTGGTGGTCCAGTGGTTAAGAATCTGCCTTGCGGTACAGGGGACGGGGATTCCATTCCTGGTTGGGGAACTGCGATCTCACATCCTGTAGAGCAACTACAGCTCAGGTTCTGGAGCCCGCCTGCCGCAACTAGAGTCCACGTGCTACAGTGAAAACTCTCGCATGATGCAGTGAAGATCACAAGTGCTGCAACTAAGACCCATCACAGCCAAATAAATAAGTATTTTTTTAAAAAGGCAGTGGGAGAATCCTAGTTAAGTGTGTTTGGATGTAGGGAGCAACATTTACTCTGGTCAAGTGAAGAGAAAAAAAGAGCCTGGCTCACAGAAATGAAGAAAATGTGTAAGAACCACATTCAGGAAGACCACATCCTGTACCTCCCAGGATCTAAGGGGTGGGGTTAGGACACAGGTTCAGCAGGATCCTGCAGTCAGGATGGTTTACTTCTATCCACTTTCTCCTTTGGTCACTCCATTCAGGATTCCTATTCCTGGGAGAGAGAATCCAGTTGGCATGATTAGGGAAAGACGCTCACTCCCTGGCCAAGAAAGAGCTGCTGGGCAAGACTGCATGAAGTATGCACTGGGTAGTCCCCCAAACCATCATCTGGGGGCACCTCCGAGATGGAGTGGATCCTGATGGCAGTATTGCAAGAGTTCAGAGAAGGGGGATTCTGGCGAGACTTCGCAGATGAAGAGGGGTTCAAGTGGGACTTTTAAGGATAGGTAGGAATGACAGAAATGAAGAGGAGGGAAGGTTTCAGGTGGGGCTGCCATAGGGCAAAGGTTTAGAGTTAGGACTGAGCCTGTGTGTTCACCAAAGTCAGACATGGCAAGGACAGAGAAGACACATGTTACTAAAAAGTTCTTGGCTTTGTCTCAGTAGAAAAGTGAGGATAGATGCCAGGTGTAAAGTATAAATCAATGATTTGTGCAGGGAAACATAAGTGTAGCCCTTCTGGGAAAGCATAAGGGAAGACTTTTTTTCTTTTAAGTTCTCTTGAGGTCCATTTTTAAAGTCTTTATTGAATTTGTTACAATATTGCTTCTGTTTTATGTTTTGATTATTTTGGCCCCCGAGGTATGTGGGATCTTAACTCCCCAACCAGGGATCAAACCCTCGACCCCTCCATTGGAAGGTGATGTCTTAACCAATGGACTGCCAGGGAAGTCCCAAAGACTATGGATTTTTGACAGAAAATCAGAAAAATAAATGATACGTTGGAAAGAGCTTTTGGGTATGAGATTAAGAATCCAAATCAAGGGGCGAGTCCTGGAGAAGGAAATTTACTGAGCAGAGGCTGGAGGATAGGAAAGGGCTGGATAAGAATGGAAGTAACAGCACAACGATTTAGATGACACTTGCTCTAAACAGACCAGATCTTAGCACCGTAAGGTAGACGTCACTGCTGAGTGAAGGGAGCAGTGTTGGATGAGGAGTCAAAGACAAAGATGCTTTGGAATATCCAATATGGTCAGAGTTCTCAGGAATCAACAAGAAGTCAGGGAAAGATTACAGACAGTTAAGCCTCAGTTAGGGTTTTTAAAGTGTCTCCACCTGCCAAAGCAGGAGACCCAGGTTCGATCCCTGGGTCAGGAAGATCCGCTGGAGTAGGAAATGGAATATTCCATGGACAGGGGAGCCTGGTGGGCTACAGTCCATGGGGTGGCAAAGTCAGACATGACTGAACACACACACACACACACACAAGCCTTAGTTAAGGTTAGCATGAATCTGAGTTGTGTTTCCAAATGACTGGATGGAAATTCTTTGGGGTTAATATTCAAAAGTCAGGGTTTCCAAAACTTTGGGGTTGATTTTAAAGATAAGAAACTTCATTCAGGAATGTTACCTTTGTTCTTAACCTTAAAGGGTTGTTGGAAATATTTGTAAGATAGCAGATTGACATATTTTGTTTGTGGTGGTTTCCCTTGTTTATATAGGGAATAGTTGCCACAGAAGTCTCTTGGTCTTCTATCCTTTTCATAAAATAAATGTATCACTAGCAACACCAGACATTTTCATGTTTGACTTAGCACTGAAACAGCACCAAATAGAATCTGTTTAGCCATTTTCAACCTTCTTCTGTGCTTGCCCACTATTTATGCTGGAGTTATCTCAAA